>NW_004444082.1:2207572-2236193 GCF_000243295.1 Trichechus manatus latirostris | reverse complement strand
TTATCTCTTCATTTGATGTTTTAGGGTTTCAGGATTGTTGTTTTCTCTGTTTGGCTTAGTTTTTCAGATCTTTGCTGTGGAGGGACAGCGTGGTGCTTCTGCCTAGAGTGCCATTTTGCCGGAAGTTGGGTCATATAGATGGTTTTCTAATGGAGCATTGTATTCACAGATAATATCCTTTATTTTGTGTGCCAATCTGTTATTTTGCTAAAAGGTGATCTCGGGGGATAGTTCCGGTTCAATGTTTAAATATGTCTTCTATTTTTTCTGATGAATTTGGCTAGAAGTTTATCAACTATGTTGATCTTTTCAAAGATTCAGTTTTGGTTTATTGACATTTTGTATTCTTTTTATGTTCTTAGTTTCATTGACTTATGCTTCATCTTTAGTATTTTCTTCCCTCTGCTCGTGCTATGTTTACTTTGCTTTTCCTAGTGTCTTAGGTGGAAACTTAAATCAGTTGCCCAAGACCTTCTTTCTTTTTTTTAATATAAGCATTTAATGCTATAGATTTCCCTCTGTGCACTATTTTAGCTATATCCCATAAATGTTAATATGCTGTATTTGCACTTTCATTCAATTTAAAATATTTTCTAATATTCATTTTGACTTAAAAAATATTTTATTGTGTTTTCAGTGAAGGTTTATACAGCAGCTTAGGTTCCCATTCAACAATTTCTACAAGTTGTTCAGTGACATTGGTTGCCTTCTTCACAATATGTGAACATTCTCATTTTCATTCTGGTTGTTCCACTTCCATCAATTGTTTGATTTTGACTTGTTTTTGACATGTTTGAGTTATTTAAAAGTGTGTTGTTTAATATCCAGATACTTGGAGATTTTTCAGATATCTTTCTGTTATTGATTTCTAAGTTTAATTCAGTTATGGTCTTCGAAGATACTTTCTTTATATTTGTTGGAGTTTGTTTTATGGTCCAGAATCTGGTCTATCTTGGTTAATGTTTCACGTGTATTTGAAAAGAATGTGTATTCTGTTGTTGGATGGAATCCAGTTAGGTCAAGTTGTTGTTCAAGTCTTCCATGTCCTTACTATTTTCTATTCTATTGATTACTGAGAAAGGAGTGTTCAAATCTCTGACTATAATTGTGGATCTGTGTATTTCTCCTTTCAGTTTTACCAGTTTTTGCTTCATGTATTTTGAATCTCTATTGTTAGGTGCATACACATTTAAGATTGGCATGTTTCCTTGGTGAACTGGCCCATTTATCGTTATATGCCAAAAGGCTGTCCTCTTACTCCTGGTGATATTTCTTGTTCTGAAGTCTACATTGTCAGAGCTGAACTCGACGGGACTTCCTTGTTTTTCTGGGTCTTGCAAGTTTTCCACCTTTGACAGGATGCAGTCTTACCACTTTTCTATTGCTCTGTATTAGTGGGAAATACTTGAGTTTTCCTTCTCTGACAGCTTTCCACCTTACAGAGCTTCCAGCTACTCTAGCTTCTAAAAAAATTTTTATTGTGCTTTAGGTGAAAATTTACAGCGCAAATTAGTTTCTCATTTAAAAATTTGTACACAAATTGTTTTGTGACATTGGTTGCAATCCCTGCAATGTGTCAGCATTCTCTTCCTTTCCATCCCAGGTTGCCTGTGCTCATTTGTCCAGGTTTTCTGTCCCTTTTTGCCTTCTTGTCTGTTTTTGGGCAGGTGTCATATACTCGATTGAACTAAGAAGCACGTACTTGACGTGTTTTTTTTTTTTTTTTTTATATATAGGCCTGTCTAACTAATAATCTCTGACTGAAAGCTAGACTTTGGGAGTGGCCCCTGTTCTGAATTAGTAGGGTGTCTGGGGGCCATAGTCTCAGGGGTTCCTCCAGTCTCTGTCAGAACAGTAAGTCTGGTCTTTTTTGGTGAACTTGAATTTTGTTCTACATTTTTCTCCTGCTCTGTCTGGGACCCTCTACTGTGATCCCTGTCAAAGCTGTTGATGGTGGTAGCCAGGCACCATCTAGTTTTTTTTGGCTCAGGCTGGTGGAGGCTGTAGTTCATTTGGTCCATTAGGCTTTTGGACTAAAATTTTCCTTGTTTTTGACTTTTTTCATTCTCCTTTGCCCTGGATGGGATGGAACCAACAGATGTCTTAGATGGCTGCTTGCAAGCTTTTAAGACCCCAGATGCTACTCATCAAAGTAAGATGTAGAACATTTTCTTCATGAACTATGTTACATCAATTGACTTACATGTCCCCTGAGATCATGGTCTCCAGCCCTCAGCCCTAGTAACTTGGTCTCTCAACATGTTTGGACGTGTCTAGGAAGCTTCTATGACTTTGCCTTGGTCAAGCTGTGCTGACTTCCCCTATATTTTGTTCTTTCCCTTCACCAAAGTTAACACTTGTCTACTGTATAGTTAGTGACTTCCCCTCCCCTCCCTCGTAACCACAGATGTTTTCTTCTGTGCGTAAACCTTTTCTTGAGTTTTTATGTCACTCATAAAACAAGTTTGTTGGTTTTACAGCCAGACAGCAGCTAGACTCCTTAGAGTCTATGTTAGATTATCAGCTAACATTCACACTTCACATTCCAAACACTTCAAACCATTAGTTAATAATTAACTACCTCGTTGTTGTTGTTGGTAGGCACTGTCAAGTCAGTTCTGACTCCTAGCAACCCTATGTACAACAGCATAAAACACTGCCCGGTCCTGTGCCACCCTCACAACCACTGCTGTTTGAGCCCATTGTTGCAGCCAGTGTCAATCCATCTCTTTGAGGGTCTTCCTCTTTTTTGCTGACCCTCGGCTTTCCCAAGCATGTCTTTCTCCCGGGACTGGTCCCTAATAACATGTGCATTAGATGTAGTCTTGCCATCCTCACTTCTAAAGAGCATTCAGGCTGTAAAATCACCTGCCAACTTGAAAAAAGCACTTCAAAGATCCAGAAGGTAAAAAAGGAGCGGCGATCCGTACATGCAGAATCACCCTGTTGTTTCCCTACTGCGTTCAAAGTACCTTAATTCACACTAATTGTCTGTGAAGAAGCTGAACTCCAAGTTTAATAACTAGTTCAGAGACCTGAAGTATGATTTTGTGGCCCTAACAAAATCTGAAGCTTTTGTGGTCTTACGTGATTTTTATTTGCATCTTCTTGGATTGAATTCCTCTCCATCTGCATGGGCAAGTGAAAATTTTATACTTGGCTCTACGTAAGAGTTTCTGTGAGCGTCAGATGAGACACTAATCTAGGCCAATGAGCTATAAAAATGTAAAGTAGTATTTACAACGAGTTTTTAAAAAGAGCATTCCCTTTAGAAATCAAGAGACTAGATGGAGTTTCAGCTTATCACACGATGGTGGAGGCTCCCACTGGCCCAACACGTAGGCAAGACAGGCCACTAATCATTGATGAGAATCACTCTTGAAACGGATACTACCTTCCCCTAAAAACACTTGTGGAGGATGATAGTAAATTAAGAATCCTAGTCCTACTGTCACAAAACCCTATGTACTGGAGAAAAAACCCTAGAAGTACATTGGAAAACCAAAGAACAAAAATTTAACCAAACTCAGAGCTGTAACACACACTAAGACTCCTTGCAGTCCTACCGTTAACTCCCAACTACCCTACTAAGTAAGAATGGTACTCTTGTTCGACTACAGCCGACAGACACGTGTAGGAACAAGAACGGTGGTAAACACACAGCACACCACAGATGACTGGGTTAGCCACAAACGCCCACGGCCAGCAAAAATGTTTTTCAGAAACTCATTTTGAGGACGTATTTCTGAGATTGCTCCTGACACCAAGTACTCACCATCAGTCACAAAAAGACACAAATGAGGTATTTTTAAACAGAAGGGATTTAACACAGGGAGCTTAAGATGCTAAACAAACAAAAGGGGTCCCTGAGTGATGCAAATGGTTAACATACTCCGCTGTTAATGAAGTCCACTCAGAGGTACCTCAGAAAAAAGGCCTGGCAATCTACTTCTGAAAAGGCAGCCACTGAACACTCTATGGAGCATAGCTCTTTCTCTCACACGGGGTCACCACGAACTGCGGTCACCTTGACGGCAACTGGTTGTTTTGTAAGGTAACTCGGCAATAAATAACTACTACCACTAGGGCTGGGGGAACACGAGGGAAGAGGGTGTTGCCGCACTTAGCAGCAGAGAGGAAGGAAACGTGCAAGACGGAGCTTGAAAACTTGAGGAGGGTATGGCCTGGCACAAGGAGCAGGGTCTGGCGCGTGCACGGACTTGTGAGGAGGGCACAGTCTGCTGGGGGCTTCGATGGCCCAGCGGGTGTGACCCCTCAGGCAGCAGTCCATGTGCCACTGGTGCCTCTAACTGGGTGCAGCAAGGCTGGAGCTGGAGATCCCAAAGGAAGCTGGAGGCTGGAGCCGACTAACAGGAATGGCAAAGTGGGAAGCAAGGCCCTGCTCTCTGCCCGAGTTCCTCCCATCACAGAAGAAAGTTTGGCAAATGCAGTCTTAGCCCGAGCATCACTGAGCAGAGCATAAAGGGGTGGGTTTGACACGAGAAATAACAGGCCAATAACTGGCACCATCCATGATCAAGTGTTGATGATAAAAGTTACGTGCGTATTTTTCCTACCTACAACACTCAAAAGATGTGCTGTTTAAGAAGAATACTGTCAGATACAATTGATAATTGCACAAATAAAGGTACCAACTCAACTGTCATTCATAAATACAAAATTTTATTTGCACTTCATTAGTGTAGAAAGACCACAATGCTTTTCAATACCACAACATTCAAGACACACCAAGTTATTCAAATACATAATTGCTTATTTACTTTGACTAAACGAAACAGTGAAGTTTAAAAGATATACCAAAGATAAGAGTTCACAAATTCATTATCAGACCAAAAAAAAAAAAAAAGAAGGAACACAGTCTAGGCATTATTAATAATAAGCTCCACCATAGGGAGAAGAGTTTTATCATTACAAAGGGACAGAATGTTTAGGCAAATACATCTATGTTCTTTGATATAGTAAAATGTATCTCTTTAAAATTCCTTTAAACAGGATTTGTTTAGGACAGCAGCGTGGTTTTAAAATCTTCTATAGTTTCAAAAACACTTCTTTCTTTACTGAATCTTTATAGTTCTTAAAAGTACAGGGTATGTCGTTAGGAAACCATGATGGTGGCTCTGTGGCCGGGGACCTCTAAATGTAACAGCCTACCATACAGAACACTAATAAGCAGCCAATGACGGCTTTAGGGGAGTTCGCTTTGTGCAGAAATACTCCAATACTTCCAAGATGCTACAGCTGTGGGGAAAATGTCTTGTAAATAAAGAAAAAGCACTTCAGATAGCTTTTTTCAAAAAGTCTTTAGTTTTACACATTTTCTTTAAAACAGTAAGCAAAGCACCACATTTTCTCTTCTTAGCAGAGTATCTTCTGTCCTCATAATATAATTAACAAGGACAATTATATTATTTATTTCAAGAAACATGATACCTTTCATCTTTCCCACTCTTCATATTAGAAGTACTACGTTTCCCAGCACATGTACACCAGACACTGGGACAATGAATTAAATAGAGTAATTTGGAGGGAAATATGTAATTATAACCAAACCTTACCCAGGATTGCATATTTGCATATTTACAAGTTACTGTATAGCTCTGACTTGGATTACAAAGTGCGAAAAGAAATTGTCAAAATGATTGTAGTGCAGAACCGAACATTTTTCCCCTTCCCAGGGATCACTTCCACTGTGTCTCCCAAGTAGCGAATCAACAGCATCGGACATGTGGTCTTGGTGGAGGCAGTTCTGGTGGGATCTCAGGTTCTGGTTGTAACGAGAGGATACTGTTGGACAACTCGTTCCTTAAAATATCCAGAGGCATCTTCAAGACAAGGGAAAAAGAGAAATTAAAAACAGTTTACTATGCCATGTATATGTTAAATGCTTTGCAAACCATACAATAACACAAAAACAAAGTATTCTTCTATAAACCTCTCCAATCATTGAAGTTTAACCAGACATCAAAATATTCAGCCAAAAATTAAAAGCCAGGTTCACGGAGCTTCATATCAAAACATTAACACTGCCCAGTCTATGTGATGCCCTTGGTTAAAAAGAGAGTAGACCAACATCAGAAATACTCGATGTTTATAGACACTTACTTTCATAGAGCCCAGTACAATGAAAATTTAATACATTAATAAATAAAAAAATGGTTCTGCATTCTCAGGGGTTAGTTTCACCATTACTAAAGAAAGAAATAACTCCTTTGGCAATTATATAAACAACTATTTTAGTAAAAGCTTCTGAGTTATATTTGAACTGAGCAGATTATACTTAGTAATACTGTAAGTAAGTTTGCCACTAAAAATCTTTGAAGGTAAGCTTAAAGCTGCCCAAAGCAGCTGCTGCTGATCACTGAAGCTGTCCAACACGTCTCTTGCAACTCAGCACCACACGGAGGCCCAGGTACAGGCAGGAGGACACCCAGTCGGGGGCAGGCACCAAGGTGGGCAGTATCCTCAGCTCAGAGACTTGCAGACTTTGCTAGTCTCCACTGTATTTTAAATTAATTCTCACAGGGAACAGGAAAAAAGAAAAGTAAATGTCCAAGGAACACGGCATGTTGTCACGCCGGGCTCACATCACCCACCCACTGTACTTCCACGTTAAGCGTGTATGTTATACGCCAACACTAAGTGACACCAAAACCCACGGGTGGAGGTCACAGCCACGCCAGCAAACTGGATGCCTTGGGCCTAGTCAACTTCTCTGGCTCTGGAGCCTCAGAATAACTACTGCACTTTCCTTTCTAAACAAACAAAAAAATAAAACAATAGGTTTTACAGTAAATACTTCGAGATCCTTCTCTTTTACCTTTTTCAGAATGTCATCAACAAGTTTCAGAAATATTTCATCCACATTGAAATTATCCTTGGCGCTTGCTTCACAGAACCGCATCCCAGTTATCTGCTGGGCAAACTAAGAAAAAAAATCCCGTGGGTGGGATGCAACATGGTCCTATGGTCCACCATAAGACCCGCTGGGCAGCTGTGTCGGGGAAGTCATGGTCTCCCCAGAGGGGAAGGTGGGACCAGGAGGTCTGCAGAGTCCCACCCATGCGCAAGCACAAATTTCACAAAGTACAGCACTTCTTATGTGGTAAGTAAATCACACACACAAAACCAAAACCCCTGAGATGATACCAAGCTCCTCAAGTTAAATTACTCGCCCAAGTTTCTAAAACTGTAACGCATCTGACATTTAAAATGGGAATATGACCGACTCTCTGTGATCGAGTCCTTGGCAAAAACCAAGGAAGGTTAAAATAGGTTAGAGTGAGGGAAAACCATGAAAGCAACTTTATGGTTTAAGAAAAGAGTTTTCTCTGTAGAAAATAGGAGGTTAGCTAACAATGCAGTACGTGCTGACACTTTTCTCTGCATCCAAAACGAAGGCAAACAGATGAGAAGGGGTGACCGCAGGACAACTGTACCTACAGTTCTTTCTTTTAGAAACCGTTTGTCACGGCTCTATCTAGTACAGATAAAAATAACATGCAATATCATATAATATTTTCATACAACAGATATAAAATATGGTATGTTATTCTTTGTACTTTTTTATGTTTAAAGTATTTCAAGACTTAAAAAAATAATTTATTAGAAGAAAACGTGTATCAACTGCTCAACAGAGAGCGTGAGAACCGTGACTGATTTCTTCGGCTTCCCGTAGTTCTCTTACCTTTTCACCTTGCTGTCTGGTGATTTCTCTGTCAGTGTCACAGTCCAGCTTATTTCCAACTAAGAGAAGTTCTGCATCTTCTGAAGCATACTGTGGAATGTTAACAGAAGCTGCATGTCCAAGACGGGCACTGTCATCTACCAACAGCATAAACCGAGCCCGCCTTTCACCCGCTCGCTCACTTGTTCATTCACCCCCAAGTCTCTGAGTCTACGTGTCCCAGGCGGGGCCGACCACAGCGCTGCCCCACAGCCCTCACAGGCTCGCCACGTTTTAGCCCAACAATTCCTAAGGATCTAGCATGAAAAAACGATTCAAGATACAGGCAAAGCTCCAAACTCGAAATGGTCATCTGTCGAAAAAGCCCCAAATGTCAAACACCACAGATGAGAAATAAGGTAAATTCAAAATTCAGTTAGAAAGAACCCATGCTTTGGGAAAACATTTAATGAGCCAGGAAGAACTTCATGATACAGTATTTGCAAAATAAGCAGGATTTAAAACGAAATGGAGTATGAGTCCAATTTAGTTTCTCAGGATTATAGAACTATAGATTTTCTATTTACTTCTTTGTGCTTTTCTTCATTTTCCAAATTTTCTTTAATGAAAGGTTATTACGAATTTTGTAATTAGGAAAACTCATTTAATTTGATGTGTAACAATAAAAGGCCCCTGAACCGTGTGAACCTGGCCAAGTGACTTCGTTAAGTGGGTGTCTCAGCCTCCCTCTGGGTGATGGGTGGGTGACTGCCTGCTCGGGCTGCGGGGAGGACTAAACAGTGCCTGGCACACGACAAGCACCCAACCAACAACAGAACTTACTCAAATGAAGGTAAAAGGCAAGAGGAGGCATCCAAGTATCCAAGGGAGCCTTAGACTGAAGACGTACGTAACCACTGAAACATTTACCAACTAATTGGAAACTCAACTAACGGAGGGAAACAAAGAGACTGGAGCACCTAATGGAGCCCCCCTTAGGACTTAGGCTGTTTCTTTCGGTTTAAATTCATCCCATAAGTTCTGGAAATTTTAGTCTGCAGTGAGGACCGCTCCTTGCTAAGCCCCCTGGGAGCACCACCTGTGGCTCCCGCCGCGGAGCAGGAAGTGTGGCGCCCAGGTCTGACCGCCAGCGGGGAGAGCGGGGCCTGCGCTGAGGGCCGCTTCGTCTTTGTAACCGTGGGAGCCCTGGTCCCCGACACGCTGACAGCATGGTTGGTAAAACTGGCAAACATTCTCCAACATTACTTCACACACAGTTTAAGCACCATTTGTAAACAAAATCCTGTCACTATTAGGTGTGCTTGTCATGCAAAGGAACTAAACATTAATTATCCCATAAGGGGAAGAAAACTCTCCAAATGGGATCACCTGTGTACCACCACCTCTCATCCCCACCTGCTCTGCCCTCTCAGTGTGTGTTCTGAGTACACTTTTTTCAGAGGGGAATCTACGGTTTACATTACTCATATAGACACAGGCTATCTAAATATACGTAATCATAGCCAAAGAATAACATCTTCTTTTGTTCAGAACGGTGAACTAAAGGATACTGATAACCGTGAGTTGCAGTGATGACAGAGGCCCATCCGCAGACGCTATGGGGACGGTGATCCCTGGAGGGCACATGTACTCAGAGGACACTCACAGGTGGGTAGGTGCTCAGCTGAATAATCTAGAGAAACATGAGTCCCCTCTAGCTAATTCCATGGGAGCAGCGGATGTAACTGAATGAGCATGTTTAGGCTTTGAAGTCAGACAGTCCAGGGTACTAGAGTAAAACTCCTGGCTTATTATTTATAAGCTGTGTGATCCTGGATAAATTTACTTTTTCTCTGCCTCACTATAACACAAGAATACATGAATCTACTCCAAAGGTTGTAATACGTAGTAAATGATGCTCAGCATATATAAAGCGTGCTCAGTAAATATGTTTCCCCCTTCTGTCTTTTATCACGATTAACACTCATAAGCAAAAAGTTCACATCTGAGAGAAAAATGCAACACCTACCTTATCAATCATCTTCATCCATTTTGGTAAATCATCAAACGTCTCTTTCTTGGTGATGTCATACACTAATATGATCCCCTTGGCACTTCTGTAATAAGCTGAGGTAATGCTGTTGAATCTCTCCTGGCCTGCCGTGTCCCTAAGAAACAGCAGCAGAAATCAGTTTCCCAGCAATGAACAAAGCAAGGAGTGCCACACACATAGAACTGTTTTTCTACTATGAGGAGACAAGAACACCATGTCTATTTCTTTCTTTCTTTCTTCCCCTGATAACCACAGTAAAGACAGCAGTAAGAATTCAGCTGACTAAAACCACGAGACACAAGGCACGTTTGTGCATGGTTAACAACTACAGGGGATGAATGGAGACAGGTTATGAACCAAGATTAACTAAGCATCCCGAATCACTTCTCCCTTAAAAGGCAATCAGCAGTGGGTGTGACACAACATCAAAAGGTATGCTTCTAAGGTAGAAAAGGTTTGATAACACAGTACTTAAAATTAACAGCTCATTCCAGGTGATTTACAAAGCAATCAGAAACATATCTGAGAACAATGATGACACGCAGGGAATACAGATTTCCCACATATGCACCATGCACGTGCACACACGCGCTCACACCCACAGGCACTCAGCAGCAGGTATCCTAAGATTATACAAAACGAACACCCTCCACGTCACCAGAGGATTCACTTCTCACTGGCCCTCAGCGCTAGTGCTATGGGTGGGTCTGGGGCATGTGGGGTAGTTTACCTATTACCACTTCAGGTGAGGAAAGAAGAGAAAGCGTCATGACTATACTCGGAGAAGGGAGTCTCCATCAGCAGCACTGGGTCGTTCTGTGGAGACCAGCAGCGGCGCCCGCTCCTGGGAGTGCGTGCGGCCTGGCCTGACCCCACAGAGGCAGACTGGTGCCCTCCTACAAGCGTGTCCCTCTACCCATCAGCTAACTCCTGACTCTGCGCCACACCCCGTGCACAGGTTATGACTATTAGCACGAGGGCTTTTCCGAGCTATTATAGTTAAACTAAAACATAAAGACTTCCCAATTTCTTTCAAGCCAAGATTTTGAAATAAAAAAAAGCAATTTTTATGACAAAAAGACAACTGTAACATAAGGGAGAAGGCAGATCCATAATAATTTCACTTTTGTTGCTAGGTGCTATTGAGTCCGTCCCAACTCACAGTGACCCCATGTACAACAGAATGAAACACTGTCCGGTCCTGCACCATCCTCACAATCGTTAGGCTTGAGCCCATTGTTGCAGCCACTGTGTCAATCCATCTTGTTGAGGGTCTTCCTCTTTTTCGCTGACCCTCTACTTTAGCAGGCATGATGTCCTTCTCCAGGGACTGGTCCCTCCTGATAACATGTCCAAAGTACGTGAGACGAAGTCTCGCCATCCTCGCTTCTAATAATTTAACTAAAGATTCTAAAATCCTGCACGTAGCAACATCTTAAATTTTTTCCAATGAACCATCTTTCCAATGTGAAAATTCACAAAGAAAAGCATAATAGTATTTTATTTCTTAACTCATCTCTTAAAACCTAATTAAGCTAACAATACCTTTGTAATGAATTTTTTGATATTTTGGAATAAAATTATGAGCATAAGGTGCTTTAGTACTATAAATTATGTAAGCGCACTTGAACACACCTTGTCCCCACAAAACCAGACCTTTGTTCTAGAAGGATCTAAGTTCCTGATCTATGAGACTCTGAAGGAAATTGATATGGAAGAAATAAGAGGACTAACAGAGATGTACAAGGAATTAGATAGTGGGCTGATTTAAACTTTTTTGTCGTAAAGCGTTACGCTCTACCAAGTTTTTCCTGGTGTTTTGTTCTCTAAACTGGCATTTCGTGTGCGTGTGTGTTGTTGAGAAAAAAGGGAGGAGAGATACCAAATAGGTCTGCAAATACAGTAAACATCTATATTCTCTTCCTGCTCAGCTGAAACCTTAAAAACTATTCTCCAGGCTTACGAGGAACATTCCAACATGAAGAGCGACAAAAGCAAGCACATTAATAGTCTACAGAAGCTGGTTGAGATTGTCTCCATCTAATAAGCCAAGAAACTGCTTGAGAACCATCATATCTAACTACAAATGAGACTCTTCTCTTCATCAAACAAATACAGTAGGCTTCTGATCTCTAATTTAGCTTTTCCCGAAACAAATCCCAAGGAATCCTAATTATGTGGCACATTAACAGGAGGTATCTGAAACAAGGCAAGTAAGTCAAGGCCATGGTAAAGTACGTGGGTGGGAGGGAGAGTGGCGACAGATTAAACAAGAAATAAAAAAGGTTCTTTACTGCAAGGTTTTTCAAAAGGGGGAGATAATGTGCAACATTTTCCAAATGTATTCGATGAAAGAAGACTTCTGAGGTAAACCTGTGGGCCCGTGTCCCTAAGAACACTCTTTGGAAATGTTACGACTTATGGCTTCGTTCAGACTAGACTTCCTGCCAAATTAGTTCCATTAATGGTCCATTATAGCGTTGGACGAACAAACGAGTTTGTTGGGAATTCCTTCCACACACAGCAAAGCCACGTGCCCTGTTGCCCTTGGCTGGCCACCACGATGCCTGGTCCACAGCGGGCAGTCGATCAACACGTGCTGAACGGAAGGAGACAGGTTACGGAATGTACAGAGCTGGTGCCTCCTCAAGGCAAAATACACTTTATTTTTTGACCCAGAACTGCCAAAATATTAGAGAACTGAAGAGTATGATAGATGGAGGCTGAACAATGTAAAAACCACACTAACAGATGACTTCACAGGGGTTGAGAAGGAAGTGATTCAGATACCATTTTGATTACATGTGGAATCAAAGAGTAAAATTATTTCTCTACTCCTAGGCATTCAGGGGCATACATTAATACTTTTCAAACCAATAAGACTCAAATCTTTCACAGCGTGCTTCCCTGTTCTATCACAAGTTATGGCTTACTCAGCTTAGAATTTGACAAAATATTGTCAATGTTTTAAAAACTATTCTGTGCTGTTTGAATACTGTTAAGAAACAGCATCTCTCATTTCTTTAAAACGTCAAAATAACATGCATTTTTCTACTCTGAAATTTGTGGCTTAGCACAATATAGGCACATCACTAATTTAATTAGCAATCAGATGTGAGATCTTCATCAAGCATTTTGCAGCTACAACTTTCATGTCTTTATTCTAAGCAGTTCAAGCTGGCTTTTAGTGTAATCAGCTCACATTCATTTCTATACACATTCAAAGTCTTTATAATTCAGAAATTGGGAGATCAAGAATCGAGAAATTAAAGATAATGGACATTTTAATAAAAATCCAACAAAAAAAAGGATAGTAAAAGGCATGTTTGATATAGGAGAAAACATTGTGTGAAGAGCGTACTTAGGAATCTTAGCACCGACCAGCTGCCTCTGAGTCGACCCCGACTCATGGCGACCCCAGCCGTGCTCCACAGGGTTCACAATGGCTGGTTTTTCGCAAGCAGACTGCCTGGCCTTTCTTCTATGGTGCCTGTGTGGGCTTGAATCCCCAGCCTTTTGGTTAGCAGCCTAGTGTGTTAACCATGTGCACTACCCAGGATCCCTAAGAAGCTGAGCAACATTCCGAAATTAGCCGTCTGTTGGCTTTAAGTTGGACATACAGCAACAGGACGATGACTTCAAAACACAAAATCTGACGCAATCACTCTAACACAGAGAAATGAGCAAATAATTTCATTTAACAAAAATCTACCAAGAAGTTCGTGTTTCCCCATTTAAAGCTGTTCCTTAAATTCTATCTGTTTGTGCCTGGCTCTGAATGTGGGAGGTAAAAAAGCAGCTTCCTCTGGGAGAATACTCCATATTCCCAAAGATTCTGGTTGGGAAAGTTTTTATTTTCTATTCCTCTCAAAAGCTCCTTTGCTTGATCTATTAAACTCTCTGCTCTCATGTGTGGTCAAAGAACAGGGTAAATGAAAGACCGATTTAGCTCAACAAAGATTTATTAAATACCTACTAGGTGCCAGTACCATAAAAAGCCCCACACAGGCCTCTACTTTTCAAAAACCCAGATGAAGATAGAGCACCAATGCACCAACCGGGCTTCCCTCTGTCTGTGATGCTGTGGGACCCTACCGCCTCCCACCTTTATCTCTGTGAGCTGCAATTTTCACCCTCACGGAAAGGGCTCATTTCTAGAGATTCACAGTTTACTCATGTCAGCTAAATCATTTACTACAGCTGGCATCTGATCGCTTCTTCTCTCGCTGCTTTTGGTACAAATTGAAAAATTCCTACAATTCTGTTTCCCCAGTTAGATAACAAAATGATGCTTGAGTTATTCAAAGATTCTTATTTGTTTTACTTAGTATACCCATTTAAATGATGAAATTACTAATCTGCAGACAGTAATTTCAAATACTTGAAACAGTCCATCTCTTCTAAGCAGAGAACCAAAGCAAATGGGGCATGACACCAACAGAAAGAATAGCTGGTTAAACTAAATTTCCCAAACAGTGAAGACCAGAATGATTTATAGAACACAGGAATCTTTATATGAATCATTTTAGTTTTATGTTTGCCTAAAAGTAGGAGACAAATTTCATGGTTTCAAGTCCATTTCAAAACAATGACTGTAAGTTCACCTTGTATAACTGCCAGTATAGCACTTCGGACATATATTCAAAGCACCATTAGTCAACACATTTTATTTTAGTTAGACTTACATTTCTATATACATACGTGTAAAAATAAGTATAGAGATGAGAAAAATGGTCCCTTTTCTGACCACAGATAATCAAGGAACCAAAAAAAATGTGACGATGACATAAAATATTAGGTAGAAATGTGACAACAACGCTGTAGCTTTTAGCACTTTAAACTTTCAAGACTCTACAGTAAGTACACTTTGTGGGCTCAGCCGTGCCCAGCAATCAACGCTCTTGGGGGTTCACTGCTCAGAACATCAGAGTTGAGCTGTTCCCGGCACAGCACTGTCTCCTGAGTCTCCTCAATGGGAGTTCTTCTGTGGCCTCAACCGACAGCCACATGCTAAGACAAAGCACACACAACAGCATCAGCCGGAGGAGGGCTCGTACGCCCAGTAAGCCACACGTTACTCTGGAT
Source organism: Trichechus manatus latirostris (assembly GCF_000243295.1). Classification (NCBI taxonomy): domain Eukaryota; kingdom Metazoa; phylum Chordata; class Mammalia; order Sirenia; family Trichechidae; genus Trichechus; species Trichechus manatus. The sequence continues at coordinate 2,221,371 of NW_004444082.1, read as the reverse complement.
GAGTGTAAGAATTAAAGGAGCCTCGGTGGCGCAGTGGTTAAGTGCTTGGCTGCTAACTGAAAGGCTGGCGGTTCGAACCTACCAGCAGCTCTGCCAGAGAAAGACCTGGTGATCTGCTCCTGCACAGATGACAGCTTAGGAAACCCTATGGGGTAGTTCTACTCTGTTGAATGGGGTTGCTATGAGTCGGAATTGACTAGAGGGCCCACAATAGCAACAACAATTAGAACTATGACTTCCATATTTACTTTTTACCAAATGGATAGCAATAATGAAGAAAAAGGTTTTTTCATCTTTTAAAATACTTCAGAAGATAAAAATCATATTTTGAGTATTATGTGATTAACAAAGTAGCTGGTATATTGCAGATATATTACTCACGGTTGAGAATCCCTTCAGGAAAAGACAAATCCCACTTCCTAACTGAATCACTGGAATATTCTATGTAGAAAACCCGCTATCAACTTTTCAATAAATCAATCTCATCTTTCCTCCCTTAGTTATATTTTTCACCAATGTTGTGAAGACTTTAAAAAATTACAGACCAAAGGCAAGGAGTGACGAGCCAAGGGAGTGGCCGAGAAGTTCTTTTTCTGAGAATGCTCTGACATCCACAAGAAATGTGGTTCAGAGCGGAATCTGGTAAGGCAGGGCTTCCTAGATCAGAGTTAAAGGCATTGTAGGTTAGACTCCAGAAGGACCAAATGTCCCCAGCATCAGACAGTCTTAGCTAAGGGCAGAATGTCCAGGGAGACACAGGATATCTGGACATACTTTCCTAAGTCAGGTTATGCTGGCAGAGGTGAACGCGGAGTCTTACTACATTATACAACTCTCTGCAGATATGCTGCGGTCATCAGGCATCAGCAAGCTTCACAAAGAGTCAAATGTTAGCTATATTGCCCTTTGTCAACAATCGCATCAAAAAGTACTTCACCCACAGGTGCTAGGCACAGAGACGGACATACCCAAAATCCTTTTAAAGATGCTGTCTTTACTTTAAAGAGCTTACAATTAGAAACAGCAACCTCTGTCCAAAATGCTTTGTTGCCATTTCCAGACTTCAAACAATGAGCAACAAAGTACAAAACAAAGTTTGCTGCCTTTTCAATCATGGGGTAATATAAATAAGAAATATCTGTATTTTGTTATTCAAGTCGTATTTTAGGCAAAGCTGTTAATGTTTCATAATTAAGCCAAAAACAACAAACAAACAACAAAAATCCTCAAGGTGAGTTAGAGTGACAGATGACCGAATGAAGGTATTACCTCAGGCAAGCAGGCTGGTTCAGCTGCAGTGTGCCCCAGACAGGGACACAGGTGAGGAATGGAGACATGCCACTCACACCCACGCATTAGGTGACTGGTGATGCCACAGATGAGCAGCAAGGACCGCAGATGAAAGCACACACACACACGGTGGACAAACACTCAGAGTCGAGCGACCTGCCACGAGGAGTTAGTAAGCGGAATGCATCTGTGTCACGAGAAACAAAACGGCATTCTCAGAAATCCTCACGGTGCCACTCTCCACCGCCACCAGTCCCGTCTCCTTCCTTCCAGAGAGCACGGCTGGCGGCACAGCGCGTGTCCTGACACCGCCCGTGGGCCCCCGTTTATGGCGGGCTGAAAGCTCTCAGTGCTGAGCACAGTACGGCACGGCTGGTTTACTCGCTCAGTAAGCTTAGGAGCTGAGTAAGCTGACTTTGAGAAAGTGGCTGCCCTTCAGAAAGGGGCCCCCGGCCTCATCTTCCAGCTGGCATTAACGGAGGAATGACATCACAGGGCCCCAGTGACACAGCTGGCAGGATCAGGCTTGCCCCACAGCAACACACACCCACACCGGGTCATGAAGGAGTGCCTCTGGGTTCTCCTGTGGGTGGCCGGCCTTTGAATGAGGCAAGTCTGCTTGTGAACATATTGGACTTTCTCTGAACATCATCATACGAAATAACTTTAAAGACATGGAGACAAGCATCTGAGCAGTCTTCTCTCAGTGGTGACAGTCTGGATATGCGTGTCAAATGACTGGCAACACAGGCATAAAGGCTCCAAATGAGTTACCACCGAGTACTATTCTTCTTTCCACAACCCCCGGGTGTAAAGGAGTATGAAATGAGCAGACTCTCTCATAAGGGCTCTCTCGAAGGAAGCACTGTCCATTTAACTTTAAAATCAGCAAAGGAGAAGAGAAGCAGGAGAGGCAAACCAGCTCTAAGAGTTAATTTCATTAGACAAGCACATGAACTGATGCTAAACACATACAGCACATCACGGGGTGCACACGCTTCCACTTACCAGATCTGTAATCTAATTTTCTTTCCTCTTAGCTCTATAGTTTTGATTTTAAAGTCAACACCTACAAATAAAACAAAAGAAATTAGTTTGTCATAAAAATAATCCTATCTTGTAATTTTATGTCAGTACCAGAAAAACGGAAAAACAAGCAACTGTCACCACTAAATCCCAGAATGTGTAGGTACAAGTACCCCAACACCTGTACCTACTGAGATACTCTCTCATTTCGGGACTCCAGCGTGAACGTGGCTATGTTCTGCTTTATCCTGAACGATCTGTCTAGCGTTTGCTGTTCATAATATATTACTATTCTAAGCTTAGCATAAAAACCATTTTAAAAATGACATTTAAAAATTACATGAAAAAGCAAATGGCTTTAAAAGAAATGTTATCTTGAGGAAAATTCTTAAATGGAACACTGTGAAGTTTTCATCTTGATTTCAAACAGCCATAGTCTGAATTTAGAAATTTCTGTATTAATTTTTAGCATTCACAAAAAATTAAATATAAACATGACTTTTTTTTGATCATATCATAAACGTGGGGAAAACTATCTTTAAAACTTTACTCTTATATAAAGTAACTTACCCAATTCTAATTTGTTTCGTTTTGATATTACTGAGCAAACCATCATGTATCATCTTTTCCAATTCAGCCCTTAAAGCTTTAGACGTACATTGTTTTTTTTCCCCCACTGTGGTAAAATACGTATCACAAAATATTGCTGTTTCAACCAGTGTTAAGTGTATAAATCAATGACGTTAATCACATTCACCATGCTGTGCAACCATCACCATTGTCCATTTCCCAAAAAATTTTATCACCCAAAACAGAAACCCAGCACCCCGGAAGTGCCATGGGTTTCTCCTTTTATAGGTCTTTCTGGCCCTAGGTTTGTAGTTCTGCTAAGATGATTTGCTAGGCCACAATCTTGCAAAGAGATGGGACAGTTTCCTATGCAAATAAGGTAGGTAAAACCCTTGTGGGAACTGGGTGATTACTAGTAAACTAAGCAACTGAGACCCACCAAGGAGACTGATCAGTTTTGTCATCCTGCTAGGCTTATGAGGGCTAATCCCACAGAGGGGTTTTTTTTGGGCAGGGAGACCTCACTACCATCAAGAAGAACCTTGAGTGGAAGAGCATGTCCTTTGGATCCAAGGTTCCTGAGCTGAGAACCTCCTAGGCCCAGGAGACAGAGAAAGCTGTAACACTGAAGACAGAGAGACTGGCACAGCAGTGGCATGAGATGGCGAGAACCAGGAGACTGGTGGGAGGTGCTGCAGTGGGCTTCCTGGCCCGTGGAGTGAGGCAGCTGCAGTGGGCTTCCTGGCCCGTGGAGTGAGGCAGCTGCAGTGGGCTTCCTGGCCCCCGGAGTGAGGCAGCTGCAGTGGGCTTGCCAACCCACGGAGCAAGAGAGAGCTCAGAGCCTTCAGCGAGGAGGCTTGCTGGCGAAGTGCGGTGCCTTCAGGCACTTGTTGGCAGAGCTAAAGCGCTGTAACATGTGCCTAAGCAGGGTAGAGGCCTGGCCAAGTGGGAGCCAGCAGCAGACACCCAAGCAGTGCAGCCTGCCTGAGGGCACAGCCAAGAAGAAGCTGGGAACTGTTCTGGTTAGAGGCGTCCTGATTGACGAACTGTATTCTGAGTTGTAGCCCGTTACTTCCCTAATAAACCACATAATCCTAAATACGGTCTGTGAGTTCTGTGTGGCTGTTGTGACAAATTACTGACCTCAGCAGAAAAATGGAGTGCAATGGGGAGACCGGCTGCTGTCAGAAAAGGTAAAAAAGCTGGGAAGTGGAGGTACACTTGATCTCCACTTCACAGGGCTCTCTCCTCCTCCTGCAGTTAGATGAGGTCTGACGTCACCACACTGCAACTCGTTCAGCTATAAGTCTCCTCTCCCGCCTCTCTGGTGACCACTGATAAACTTTTACCCCTGTGCATCTCCTGTTCGAGACAGTTCATGAAAGTGGAATCATTCAGTATTTGTCCTTTAGAGTCTGACTTGTTTCATTCAGCATAAAGTTTTCAAGGTTTGTGCATTTCATAGATGTATCAGAACTTCATTTCTCTTTACGGCTGAATAATATTCCATTGTATGGATATACCACATTTTGTTTATCCATTCATCTGTTGATGGACATTTGGGTTGTTTCTGCTTTTTGGCTATTGTGAATAACGCAGTAATGAGCACTGGTATACAAGTCTTGCATCCCTGCTTTCAGGTCTTCTAGGAGTGAAACTGCTGGGTCATAAGGTAGTTCTATGTTTAACTTTTTGAGGAAACACCAAACTGCCCTCCACAGCAGCTGCACCATTTTATGCTCCCATCAGCAACAGATGAGGGTTCCAATTTCTCCACATCTCCAAGCCAACACTTGTCTTCTTTCACGTATATTTTGAAAACCAAATTTTCATTTGTACATGTTGCCTTATATGCTTCTCAGTTATAGAAAACTTAAATATTTCAACAATACGTTTTACACAATTTGACAGCTAAGAAAAAGAAACAGACGGGAAGCTGGCTAGCTGTGAGAACCGTGGAAGAGCTGCTTCCAGCCTGCTCCCAGAGTCCATCAGCACGCCCGGGTACGCGGTGCAGCACGGCCGGGGAGCGCAGCACACTCGGCCCTCCGTCCTCACTGGGAACTGACGCAACACTTCCATGTCAGGTGACGAGTCTGAGTGAAGTGAAAGACACGCGACTAACCTTTATAATTAGTAACATTCTGCAGACGCCAAGGCAATAGCAAAAGGCATGTTTACAACCTTGGGGGGCTGTGCGGGGCAGCAAGGCAGTCCTCCTTCCGTACAATAAAGAGAAGTTGCATGAATAGAAAAAGCCACAAGACAACAAAGCTAATCTCTCATGCCAGATGTATTTTCAAATGCCACTGAAGGAGAGCTGCGTAATTCAATTTCACTTTCAGTTCTGGAATGGATTTGCTTTTCCAAGTCAAACAACATCTGGGCGGGCCCTGAAATGGGAGGCATGTTTGTGCACAGCCAGTATCAGCAGACGGAGCGCCTTCGTGACCACAAGTAACAGTATAACTGCAAGTGACAGTTTAGGGAACATAAACACTGCCCAGGTCTGTGTGCTATGTCTTATTAAAGAGGCACAGCTTAATGACAAATCACTGCCTTCATGACAGTAAATCAAGTTAGAATCTCATCATCACAATGATGCTCTGGGGTGGCAATTAGGAACATTCATAGTTTGTCATGTGACCACTGTTCCAGTTTACTTTGTTTCCAATGACTTGAAATGGGGTCTTTCTTTTTCATTTTTAGTTAAGGGAGCTGTGACTTTTAAAAGCTTGTCACAGTAGCTGCTACTTTATTGAGAGGAATTGGCAGATGATGCCTCTTTTGGAGCTCTGCTTCAAATCAAAAGAATCCCTCAAAACAGCCAGAGCAAACAATTTTTGCTCTGAGCCCACCATTCTCTCCTAAGAATTGTTCAGAGTCTGAACATGTCAGATGCTCCTTTTCAACCAGCTTCAGCGGTCCTACCCTAGGACTACTTCGCAATCACAAAGTTTAATTAATAAAAATGAAAGGGCATTCATATTCAAAATCAGGAAATAAGCAGTGATATTATCACCTTGTGATTCTAAATACATTTACTAATTTTAATATGAAAACAAAACAAAGATTAACTGACAGTGATTAAGAATCTGTTTAGCCAAAATGAAGATTATCTCGTTAATAGATTACAATAACATCACTAAGAACAGAAAAAGCACTCGGTGGCTATTTCTGAAACTTCATGAAGAGAACTAGTCTTTCTCTTAAATGAAATATGCTTTACCATATCAAACAGCCACTACCTAAACAGCTTGTAATGACTGGATACTTAATCCAACTTATGGCTTGGAAACATATATTGTACTTGTATTAAAGCATACAACTATTTCTAGACACTTTCTTAGTGCTGTCCATCTTTAACATGTGGAGTACATGCACTAGCGCATGTCAGGTCAGGAGTCACTGCTGGCCTCAAACACTCACGAGGAGGGACTCTGAGAACCGACGTTTAGGAGCAGCAAGGGGCAAGGGAGGCTGCAGACTTCATTTCCACCACTGCTGACAACCCACTCTCCTGTAAGCGTCTGGAGGAAAGGGGAAGGATCGGCCCTACAATGTCAGTGGTGGAGACGGTCCTCCCTCAAAGAGCTGCCACACTGAGCTACGTCAGCGTACCACGTGCTGGGCAGCAGGGGCCTCTCGTGGCTGTTCTCTCTTCTTAGACAAGGGGAACCTCCTTGTGGGCCCAGAAAACTCTCCTTAGTGCTGAGCGATTTCCCATGTGAAGCCCTCTGGGACTGCATCCCCTCACCCCTCACCCGTCCTCTGTGCTCCCACTTCTTGGACCTGGACCCTCCCACAGCCTTACCACACTGTTCCTCATTCATCTGTCCATCTCCCCCACGAGGCCGTGTGCCCCCAGGGCTCAGCCATCTTTGGCTCCCTAAGGCCTAGGACGCTACCCAGCACACAAGAGCAACTCAGTAAATGTGGGATGAAGAGAAATGCGCCCCTCCTCCCATCCAACGCCGCACTGCACGGAGAAACGCCGACCACTGTGGGAAAAAGCAAGGAAACGCAGGGCTGATGAGAGAAGACACAAAGCACACGACAGCAGAAAGAAAGGAGGGCAGACGTGTTCGGCCCCGTCTGAGAGCAGAGCAGGGAAGGCAGGGGCTCGGCTCACAGCACAGCACCCTAGAAACGAGCATTGTGTTTCTCCTCCAGCTCGCAGTCCTGACTATAAACCCTTAAAGTGTGGGGTGGTCTTCACACTCACCCTGCCTCTGGCGCTCAGCACAAGCGCAGCATGCAGTAAGACGCCACAAGATGAGATTTCCTTTACTTGGTTTATGGAGCGCCGCGGTCTTCCATTTACAGACTGACAAACTGGTGTCGTCAGGATTCACCTCTGTGATAAAAACTCCCAATGCCGATGACATACCAGGCACACCTTGAGGAAGTCCCCGAGTAGCGCAAACAGTCTGCACTTGACTGCTAACCTAGGTTGGCGGCTGGAACCCACCCAGCAGTGCCACAGAAGAAAGGTCTGGTGATCTGCTTCCATAGAGATTACAGCCAAGAAAACCCTACAGGGCAGTTCTGCTCTGTAACACATGGGGTCGCGCCGTAAGTCAGAATTGACTCCATGGCAACAGGTCTCTGTTAGTTTACCACACCTTTTTAAAAATAGCAAAATGGGGCAAGACTAGAAAAACAAGGAAAAAATTTAATAGGCACACTGAATATAAATAATTATCTGCATAAAGACTATGTATGTTTATCTCACAGGTTAAGAATTTGTACATGATACGTATTATGGCTTTTCAAAATGATTTTCTACTTTATCAATATACAATATATTCCAAAAAGAAAAAAAGTCACTAGAATTCAGTACTATTTTACAATGACAAGATCATAGTTCAAAATACCAGACGGCTGGTTCCTCTTTCAATATACCAAATGTCCTGTAAGAACCAGTTGTGGTCATTAAAGAACTCACAAGAATCACCATTACAGTGAGGTTCTAGCCTCACGGAAGATGTGAAACGCCCAACTACACAAGAAGTACAGTCTCTCTCCACATGACTTCCTGCCTGTGGAGGGCAGACTCCCTCCGTTTGCCTTCCCTTTGCTGCTCCAAGCCATGGAACCTCTCCGTGCCAGCGTCGACATCTGAAAAGACCATCCTGTGTCTCCTGCTGTACCTACGACATGACGTGACACAGCAGCATTCTGAAAATGGAAAACGGGCCCCATCTACCCTTCCAAAGATTACGTGAGCCGAAAGCAGCTCCAGCGACCAGGTCAGGTCAGAACATTATTTCCACTATTGCAGGGTCGCCACAGTCTCTCCTTGTGTCTTGGAGTCGCGTGAGATGAAGGTTCTATGATAATCCCTCTTCCTAAAGTGCCAGAGTCGAGCAGCACCCAGGATGCCACCTCTGCAGTGCTGACCACCAGCAAGTACCACAGGGAGTTTGAGAACCTCTACATTTAACTGGGAAGACAATCGCAGACACTTGGGTGTGCATTAAATGACCCACCAGGAGCTCCCACCTCCTGGCTTTTTAATCACTAGAAGATGCTAACTTTCCTCACCTCCCTCCTTGGTCCACTGGAAAGGACACAGGTCTTTCAGCCTGCAGCTGCTCAGTGGACACCAGAGGACCCGGTGGGGTCAGAGCAGAGGCTGAGGCCAGTGCCTTCCCTCCACGAGCGTCTGCACACACACACGAGTCCATGAAGCTTTCCCGGTTACTAGAACTCATCAGGTGAATACAGGTCTGGAGACTGAAAAACAACTCAAGCAACTAGAAGAGCATTCCTATTGATGGCTGACTGGCCAACAGCATCTGCTTTATGCATCAAGGCAGATTTATTTAATTTCTATCACTTCCTCCTGAGGGACTATGACCTAGGCAAGGGTAAGTGGAAAGGATATTTGCCTTCCTTTTCCTTCACAGTACCTCAAATACTCTTTATAGAATTTTATGAGAGTTATTTTTCCCCCCAAAACATCATTTCATATTTCAGAGACAAATAATCCATGTTTAAGTGACATTCCCTACATATACTCATCACAATGAATTATTACTGTCATAGTTTATTTATTCAGTAAGTGAGATGATGGTTATTTTGGTAACAGGAGCTTACCTCTCTTTACGCAGAACTGTTTGCCAATCTGATGGAAGCCTTCCTAAATATATTTTAAGAGTGCTTTTAGAAAGGGCGTGGTCACAGGGCTACAATCCCTATGCCACTGGTCTTAGAGCGCTCTATTTGAGTCCAGTGTTTTCTTTTGTGGTCTTAATTTCCTTTGATAATAATAATGATCACTGACATTTATCAAATGCTCTGAAACCTCACAACAGCCCTCTGAGGTGGTCCCACTGTCCCCACTTTACAGAGGAAGGTGCTGGAGCAGAGAGGACAAGGTAGTTTGCTAAGGTCCTATCCCATCCTAGCTGGGTGGCAGAACCTAGATTCTAACACATACACTGACCACAGTGAAACGTTGTTATAAGACAAGTCAGCTGGGTAGGAAGAAAAAGTACAAAACATTCTGCAAATAAACTAGAATCGCCAGAATCAAGCTGCTAAAGGACAAAGCTTCAACTGTGCACTTTATGGTCTTTGTATTTGTTCTGCACAAATCTTAGCGATAAAGTGAGGACTTAGCACAGTCCGTGCTGATAAGACTTCTAAGTCCCCCTGTAGGCAAACTATTTCTAAAACACTGGATTTCTTTCCATAAAAAGTTACAAAAATGAAAATAGCCAACACAACAGAAGCTTCTTTCTTCACACCCCTTTCCAGCAGAAAGCTAAAGAAAAGCAGAACTAACAGTATGACGGCTAAGGGAAGACTTACTCCCCTTTTTCTCCTGTGCTCATTTCCCCCTCTCTCCCACCACCAAAGATCCAGAGTTTGAACCAGACTATAGATTTAATTTCACTTAACACATTCAGGAAGTTGAAGGATTTTCACAGACTTTGAAATAAGTCTCGATTCAAAGAGTGGTTGTGATGTTGCTGTCAATTCGTAATAACTAAGTCTGCACTGTGGCTTTTCCTCCAAGGACGCAGCTACAGAACGTCACCCAACTTGGGAAATAACATTCCTGTGAAGGGAGAGGATTTCAAGTATTTTCAGTGTGAGAATAAGAAAAATAAATGTGTCAAGGTCACACAGACGGGGCCAACGTAACATGAGGATGGAAGTCCTGACTGAACTCGCGGCCCGTCTTCTCCCCACACTACACCAACCTGTGAGAGAAGAGCATACGGCAGATAGATTCCCACGGGACAGCATCTTATGAGGGGAAAACACAGCAAACTGCCCGTTAGTGGACCTACATTTAATTCCCATATGTCTCCAGGAAGTGCCCTAATCAGCGAAACTGTATCCTAACCTAAAGCATGACATGAGGATTCAATAAAGTAGACACTAAGTACTATAGCTGTACAATATTTTGATAGTCTAAGAAATCGGTATATTGAAACAGTAAAATTACCATCGTTTAAAGATGCTCACCAGGCCTAAGGCTATCGAATGTCTACGTTGAACAGGACAGGCCTCTTTCATTCCCTGTGTGACACGCTTTCCGGGCAGCAAATGCACACCACCCCGTGTCCTGTCTCTGCCCCTGACCCGCGTAAGGGCACACGGAGACGGCCTCACACACGCAGCACCGCCACCACCCGTGTCCGGTGAGGGAGACGGACACCAACACCATGGGAGCGGCTCCCTCGGCACTGCTACAGCTCCATTTCATGGTGGTGTACACGCCTGAAGGGACTTCTCAGAACATGCTTGTCCCCTTCATAAATAAGAAGAGCAAGAACAACTAACTTGTCTATGGCCTCTACTGTGTTTCAGGTACTATTTTAATGGCCTTTTATACATGAATTCCTTTGATCCTCTGAACAATCTTATGAGATGGATGCTATCATTGTCCCCATTTTACAGATGAAAAAAATCGAGGTTCGGAGAGGCCAGCAACTTGCCCAGGGTCACCTGGTGGTATCAGAGCACGGACTTGGACCTGGGCAGCCTGGCTCCAGGCTACCTCCTCCCCACTCACTGTGCTACCTCTCAAAGATAAATCGGAAAAGGAGGGGGTAGATGGAAGGGAGGTATAAACATATGTTTAACGTTAAAAAAGAATTCTGCATTGCTAGGAAACCTTATAATTCCTCAAAATGAGAGTGAGGTATTCTGGCTGGGACAGACGCTGCTCCTGAGCCAGTGTGCCCAGCAGGCCTGGCTCTGCTCTTGGCTGCAGACACACCCCTGGCTGAAAAGCACACTGTCAGTTCCAGCTCTTGGTCACAAGGGGAAGAGAATATAGACTGGGGGGTGGGGGTGGGAGCGGGGCAGGAGAACGCGGAAAAAAATCCAGGTCAAATAGTAGATCAGTGACATTTTCTTCATTTGCAAAGAATATTAACTTTACTCCTATTCAGATGGATTCATCAAAATTCAGTGACTGTCAAGGGCACTTTACATAGGTCATGTGTTTACATTACCATGTTCATCTGTATATAATTCAGTATGTTTCTCTAAAGGAGAAGTTTTTTTTTGTTTTTTTTGAGTGCTTCAGAGTTTGTTGTCTCTCCAAAGGATAAGGATTTTGTTTGTCTTCAGTGCTTCAGAGCTTCTGCACCTATAGTGTAAGCCGGGAAGAGAAGGGAACATAGCCAACATTTATAGTGCCTTTTCTGGCCCAGGTACCTAAGATAATTTCTCCCTTCACCATGAGATAGGGAAATAGTGTAAGTCCCATATTGTTCCTTCTTTTTATGAATGAGGAAACTGAGGTTAAGGTGCTTCCTTAAAGACACACCGACGGCTTGCGGAAGAGCTGGGATTTAAATCCAGGGCTGCTGGCCCAACTCCAAAATTCACACACTTTCCATGCGCCACGCCGCCCGCGGGAACGTCCAGAACAATGGTGTGGCCGAGGAGAAGGACAAGTGGTTTTTTTTTTTTTAAGTAAAAAGTTAAAAGCAGCATTTTGATTGTAGTTGCGTTATTCCTCAGCCAGTCAATAAGAGTGTTGCTCTACCATGTACCGGGCGTGCAGAGGGAGACCGAGAACGTGGGGGGCGGACCCCACTACTATGCCCAGGAGAGGCTGACTCACTGAAAGGAGACTGTTCCTTCACCTGGGAGTCCCCGGGTGGTGCTAACGCTTAACACGCTCGGCTGCTAACTGGAAGGCTGGAGGTTCAGCTCACCCAGAGGGCCTAGTGATCCACTTCTGGGAAAAAAATAAAACCAGTCACCGAAAACCCTTTGTGGCGCAGTTCTACTCTGACACACTTGGGGTCGCCATGAGTCAGAATCAACTTGGCAGCCATGGGTTTTTTTTTTTTTTTTTGGTTCCTTCACCTGGCTCATGGCTTAGGGAATTTTGAAGCTCCTGCATTAAACCAAGGGCTGGGAAAACAAAGTCTCATCTCTTAGCTACTTCCATTGTAGCCTTGCCTGAATGGAACTACAGTTTTTTGTTTTGCCTTTTAAACCAAGAAGATATTCTGTAAGCATCAGAAACGGAACAGTGGATCTGCTGGACGTGGGGGAAGGCCTTCTGCGGAACAGAGTTTTCTCTTAAGCCTGTGTTATGTGTCTTGGTTCTCAGGGATAAGGGTTTTTAAAAAACATATCCACATTCAAATAAGGGCACTACTTTATGTTTGTGGTTTCAGTTTCCCAAATGTCAAAGACGTGAACTAAAAGGACAAAGGGGGAATAATCAATTTCTTCCCTGGTGAAGTACAACAGCAGTTTACCTCTTTTAAAGCACTTTATTGTGGCTAGCTAGCTCCATGACTCACTTCCCCTTCAGAAAAGGACAAGAGCCAGGTAAGCAAGCATTAGCTTCGTGCCCTATAAAATGGCTAGAACGGTTCTTACATAAATATAGTCTCTCAAAAAGTATCTGCTGAGCAATGACTGTACACACAGCAATTTCAAACAAATGCTTACTTAAAATTATGTATCTGGTACCCAAGGCTAGAGAATAGTTTGGACGTATCAGTTCTCACAGGAACTTCCTCTGCCTTCTATACCCAGTTCACCAATCTGTTAAGAAACTGCTCCTGGCCTATCTCACAGACTGGAGGGACAGAGGCAGTCTCTAAGGATCCGGATCGCTATCATGCATAATGAAGCCTTTCTTCTTCAAGACCGACCAGTAGTGAGTGAACAACACAGAGAGAAAGCTGAACCCACTTATGCCTAGGTCTTTAAATAGATTTTCAATCAACCTGAAACAACCCAACCCCAACGCAATCTGCATACTTTCTTTGAACGATAGCTACTTTATGCCACAAAACTGCCATGTACCAGTACAGCAGTTGGCATGAAATAAGCCTAATCACACAGTGCATAATGTAAGCTGGTGTAAAAACTAAACGTTAACCAAGACGGTCTCCTAACCCACATCTCCCTGAGTCATCGCGTTACATCATCTTGGCAGTGGCATCTTTCGTGCAAGTTACTCTCCAGATGGAGCGAAACTGCGCTGGAGGTCTGCAGTGTTTGGCTTTGGGAGTGAAAACCCTGGGCGATTTTCCCCGATTCTCTTATAAGTGAAACACTTGGGCAGATCAGTCATGGCTTGGAAGACTGCTTATGAAAACAGAAGATCAAAATAAAATACAGTTGAGAATTTTAATCCAGTATTAGCTCCTCATTCTGGGTTTCCTAACAAAAATTCTGACAAGTTTCTAGAATAACGGACAGGTGGCCAATTTTCCCTGACAGCCAGCGCGTGGCTTCACACAAGTCACACCACGTAACGTTCGAGGCCAGACCCACCGTTAGCGACTCCTGTGGGTGCTGAGATCCCCCCATTTCATGCACCTCACATTTCATTTCCACCTCAACTGCTGGTCCTGAGTAAATGGAGTCCTCGCCCCGCCAAGCCACCCCGGCACGTCCTGCCCCTGCCTAGGTCC
>NW_004444082.1:2204248-2206639 GCF_000243295.1 Trichechus manatus latirostris | reverse complement strand
TAATATCTACAAGACAAGTGACAAATACGATACAGTCATAAACATTTCACTGATAGCATGGAACACCTAAGACCACTGTCTTCACAGGGTTGTCACAAGGACCAAGTCAGATAACTAGGAAGGGCTTCATGCTATATTGTCGGTGTTTTCAACAAAGCATATTTAAATTTCGAAGCAAGCTAAAACACAGAGCAAAAAGATTAGAAATGGCTCACTTCCAACCCTGGCCCAGCTGCACAGCCATGGGTAAGGTGTCTACCCTCTCTGAGACCCAGTTTCCTCATCTGTAAAATGAGGATAACTTTCAGGACTGTTGTGGGCATTAGAGAGAGTGTACTTGCTGGCACCTAGTAAGTGCTCAACAAATAGTAGCTACTACTAATAGAATGTCATCTCTCATATGCACAGAACAACTAAATCACTTATCCAAAGTCACAAACGGGTTAGCGGCAGAACCTAAATCAGCAGCCCAGCCCCTCATTCTTAATCTAGTGTTTTTTTCTAGAAAGCAGTGCTGCTAAAGTGGGGGTAGGGAGGCTTCTACATGGTAAAACCATTTCAATCCAAACAAAATTAACAGCATTCTTAAAGCTGTTAATGAGTAACTTAATTTTGCAGGCCAACAGACTAGTTTCCAATAACATATAGAAATAAAATGAAGATTGACAATGTATAAATATATTGAGTTATTTTCTGAAAATACTTTTTTATCGTTGTAAAATATATATAACACAACATTTGCCAATTCAATGTTTTGTTTTGTTTTTTAAAATCGCACTTTAAGTGAAAGTTTACAATTCAAGTTAGTCTCTCATACAAAAATTTATACACACATTGTTATGTGACCCTAGTTGCTCTCCCTATAATGTGACAGCACACTCCTCCTTTCCACCCTGGATTTCCCGTGGCCATTCAACCAGCTCCTGACCCTCTCTGCCTTCTCATCTCACCTCTGGACAGAAGCTGCCCATTTAGTCTCATGTATCTACCTGAGCTAAGAAGCACACTCTTCACAGGTACCATTTTATGTCCCATAGTCCAGTCTAATCTTTGAAGGGTTGGCCCCGGGAATGGTTTTAGTTCTGGGTTGACAGAGAGTCCGGGGTCATGTCTTCCAGGGTCCCTCCAGTATCAGTCAAACCATTAAGTCTGGTCTTTTTACTAGAATTTGAGTTCTGTACTCCACTTTTCTCCTGCGCCGTCAGGGGCTCTCTGTTGTATTCCCTGTCAGGGGAGTCAGCCAATTCAATGTTCTTTACATGTATAATCTAGTGATATCAACTATATTAATCATACTGTGAACCATCACAAACAATCATTGCTAAGTTTCCCATCACCACCAACAGAAACTCACTGCTTCCTAAACAATGACTCCCCCTTTCCCTCCTCCCTCCCACCCCTGGTAACCACTAAGAAAACTCTGGTCACTATATATTTGCCTGTTCTAAATACTTCGTGTAAGTGAGATCATACAGTATTGACCTTTTATGATTGACTGATTTCACTCAGCATGTTTTCAATGTTCCCGTGTTGCAGCATGTATCAGGACTTTAACTTCTCTTTATGGCTGAGTAGTATGCGATCGTACGTATGTACAACATTCTGTTTGCCCATTCATCTGCTGATGGACATTTAGGTTGTTTCCACCTTTTGGCTACTGCGAATACTGCTGCAACGAACATTGGTGTACACTTTCAAGTCTCTTGAGTATGCAAGCTCCTCACTTATCGACATGGTTAGATTTCGAAGACCAGGTCGTTATGTGAAAACTGGCATTATATGAAAATGGAGGATGACCACATCAGATCACAAAATGGAGGACGGAGGATGACTACATCCTTACATAACTGCCAAATCACAGAGAATCATGGCCCACCCAAGTTGACACACATCCCTAACCATCACAGGCAGCATTACTCTCGCCTTACAACTTGGTGTTCACTACTGCCAGACGTACGTCATTAATGTGCAAAATAGTCGGATAGATATTTTTACTATTGTCGTAAATGTGAAATGTCGGATAATGAGACAGTTGATAAATAAGGAGTAGGTGTACATACCTAGGAGTGGAATATCTGGGGCATATGTTTAAGTTCGTGAAGAACCATCAAACTGTTTTCCACAGTGGCTGCACCATTTTGCATTCCCACCAGCAGTTCCCATTTTTCCACATCCTCACCATATTTGTTTTCCTGAAATATTTTTAGAAGCTCATTTACCTGTTTATGCTGATTCTAGAGGGAGCCACACAGGAGGAGGCGAGACCAACCATGCAGAGTTGCCAGAGAGAAATGCCTTCTGTAGCTTCTACCCAGAAAATAATTAAATAAACTACGCATATAAACATGTGTGAGCACGCGTGCACACACACACAGAGTCACGGTAGTTAAG
>NW_004444082.1:2201102-2202806 GCF_000243295.1 Trichechus manatus latirostris | reverse complement strand
TGAGCTAATTATACTATACAGAAATGAAACTTGAAAAACTGGCCTCAGAAGGACCCTATGAGCTACCTACTCAAGCTGTAGGCATTTAGGTAAGGTTACCCCAATTCTACACCACGCCATGTTTAAATAACATTTTTCTAAAGGAACACGAGGAGTGAATTTACCTTCACAACATTCCAATGATGAAGAAGCCTCCTCTGACCAGCCCTCACGCCTATCCCAACTGGAGGCATTTCCGCTGTGTCCTCAGACGATCCACACACATCTCTACCGCTGCCTTCAGAAACCTGACATCTAGTCCCCATGAGCTCTGACCCACTTGCCGACAGAGACCATGCATGCCCTGTCTACTGGTGAGTCAGTCCCCAGTGGGTGGCAGAGCACCCGATACACAATGGAGACCCACTAAATGGTCTGGTGCCTGAAAGGAAAAGGCAACTCGGAGGCACAGGTTGTGGGGGGGCAATGTTAGAGGCTTTCTCAAAGTATCTTAACTAATAAACAATTTATTAATAAACTTGCATTGAGCCAAGCACTATAGATTACGTATGGAGGAAACAAAAAACGAGCAAGATAAAAATTCAACCACACAGTGGCAGTGGTGGCAGGGAGACGTGTGTGTCCTTATGTTTGGCTGTCAAGTGGACAAAGGAACCATCACCTGGCCTCCTTGCTTCCCGGTTTATTTCCCCATTCCCAAACATCCTGCGCAATCCTGCTGAATTAACTTGCCTCATGTCAGTGCTTTACCAAGAAGTCTTTATGGTTCCAGTTGCCTGTAGGACAAGAGTCCAGGTAGTCACGGTCCTGCTGAATCCATTCCCAATGTCCCGTAAGGAACCTTTCTCAGAATGTGGGCTGTGCTGCTCTGAGGTGGCCCCACTTTAGAAACCCTTCCTCATCACTCCTCTTCTCCACTGCTCAGAGCACACCTTTGCCCGTCTCAAACCTCACCTCCATCTACCCAAGCTCTCACAGTTATTCACGTATTTCTGTACTGTCTGCTCCTCATCACATAGTACAACAAATATTATCCTTCATTTTTATACATTTAAGTTTAGATCCATGAAAGATTAGTAATTCTGAATTGTTTTTAACTCTACTTTACTTAGATTGGGAGCCCTGCTGGTGCAAGAGCTACAGCTGCTGACCGAGGTGGGCAGTTTGAATCCACCAGCCGCTCCCTGGAAACCCTACAGGGCAGCTCTACTCCATCCTACAGGGTCGTATGAGTTGCAATTGACTCGATGGCAATGGGTTTTTTGGGTTTTACTTAGAACAGATACTAAAATTACAGTATAAACCTTATTTGATGGTGTAATAACTCCCTGTGACTCTATATGATCCAAGATTGGATATTTGAAATACAGGTATAGTTATGCAACTGAATTTAATATCACGGTCCCATGGCGATCATTTTAAAAATAAATGAACAAACAGTACAAAGAGCATAAATATTGTAAAAATGATCTATTCTGTAAAAGCACACGGGGTCACCATGAGTCAGAACTGACTGAATAGCACCTCACAAGAGTAACAACAACAAAGCCCTAAGGGAAACAAGTTCTCAAAAACAAAACAAATCAAAAAGGACAACACAAACACTGGGGGTTTAGTTTGCCTGTAAGAAATTTTAAATATAGAAATTTTAAATGCAGTACTGCGTTGTTGTGTCCCAAAACCAATTCATCTCAAAACTGTATC
>NW_004444082.1:2196552-2198974 GCF_000243295.1 Trichechus manatus latirostris | reverse complement strand
AATGTAAGGAATTAAAGAAACTAAGTTCTGCACAACTTTTCAGGAATATTTCACAAAGCAAGGCACAGCTGCAAAGGCAATCTCAAGCTTTTTAATTAAAGCCATTATAATTTATAGCACTGCCTGTCTCAATAGGCAGATGAATGTGGCATGGCTTGTGTGGCTGAAGACCCTCTTGCCCAAAATGAACTGTCTTCCTCTAAAGCAAATCTGTCATTTCTGTTTACATTAATGGGTTGAATCACAGAAGTTCAAATGGTACATTGGGAGAGCTCAGTTACAATGCTTTAAACCAATTATCTATGCCACCCAACAGTGCTCTCAGCACCTAGAACTGAGCCTGATGAATAGCATGAATTCAGTAAATGTTTGTTTAATGAATGAAAGAAATTTTCATAGATATCCATATTAATAAAGGTGGTTCCTTTGGCTCTGTCGCAAACTCAGGTTGTGAAACAAAGGGGGTACTCCACCTTGCAGATTTTGTGTGTGTGTCTGTGTGTTTTAATCATTCTTTTCTATTGCTTGGTAAGGCCCCCTTTCTTCATTACCACCTAACACCATCACCACCATTTAATACAGAGAAATTGCAACTTTTACAAAAGGCGAGAACCGGCAGAGTATGTAGAGTAAAAAACAAAGTGTCAAAGACAAATCTCGGAATCACCAACGCTTAAAAGATGGTCAAAGGGAGAGAAGCTGGAGAGGCAAGCTGGAAAGGGAGGGAGGGAGGAATCTGGAGTGAGAGGGATCATGGAAAAATAGGAGACGAGTGTGTTTTACAAATGTGGGAGTGATCAAAAGTGTCAAACGTTACAGAATGGTCAGGTAAAATAAGCACAAGCTGTCCTCACTTTGCAAGGTAGTGTGGGGCTGTGAAAATGATCTTGCAAACTCAAACTGTGCAAAGTGATCTTAATAAATCAATGGAAAAAGTGATGATTGTTTTATAGCCTTTAAGAATTTTTGTCAAAACATCAAGAACTCTCTGCTGTCAGTTATAAATGTATATGGAAATTAAAAAAAAAAAGAGTAGAACTAACATTAGATGCCACTGAGTCAGTTCTGACTCATAGCAACCCTTTGTACAACAGAACCATCTCAAGAATAGATTTGGCGCATTGAACACTAATGACGGAAGACCAGATGACTTGTGGGATGACATCAAGGACATCACAAAAGATCATTAAAAGACAGGAAAGAACTGATATTAGGATCCTGTACTTTAAAACAGGAATCCCTAGGTGATTCAAACAGTTAAGCTGCTAACCAAAAGTCTACCCAGAGGCATGCAGGAAGAAAGGCATGGTGATCTACTTCCAAAAAATCAGTCATTGAAAACCCTGTGGAATACAATTCTACTCTGACACACATGGGGTTGCCATGAGTTGGAGTCCATTCCAAGGCAACTGATTTTCATTTATTTTGTTGTTGTTGTTTAATTTAAAACACCAGAAACACTGAAAATCAAAGTGTTTTATTTCTTTGTAAAAAAGAACTATCAAGGATAGTTTGAACAGAGCTTGCCTTCTTCCTTCTGTCATATAACTTATGATAAGGATTGAACATCTTTTCTGTATCTTGGCAAGTTGTCCTATTCCTTTCTAGCTTCGGATCTGCTTCCAGCATTTTATTCTTTGTGCTTTTAATGTTATGGAATATCTCCAGGAGTTCATTTAATGTTAAGTTTTTTTGCTGGTGTCATTTCCCTGGGACATCTTCATCCTTTTCGTCACAACCACTTTCCACATTTATGTTGATGAGCTCACCGTCACGCGTGCCTCTGCTGAGTCTCTAGAGTTCCTAGAAATGGAAGCGTCAGCACTTCCAGTCAGCTATTTCTTCTAAACTTCATTTAGGCTTGATTCAGATTTCACCTTAGGCATTATCACCTTTTGTTTCTTTGCTGCACCTTCATCTTGTTGGCCAATTTCCTCTTTTGATTCTTCATTTTTGTGTGTGAGCTCAATAACATGCACAGGAACCAATCACCCACAGAGTTGCCAAGAAGTGACATAGTAATAAAGAGTCTGACTCCGTTGTTTGATGTTTGACTGCTAACAGCTTTAAGCCTTACCCTTCCCCCTCCCCCCTGCCCCACATCTAGGCAAGCTGCTAAGAAAGCCTGGGTGCTCCCTCCTTGAGCCCAGGCAGCAAATTCACACCACACAAGCTCCTGGTCATGTTCTGGAACTCTCACCCAGCCTCACCCCTAGTCACAATGGAAACCCCAAGCCAGTCTCTGTTCCGCCACTATCCCAAGCCATTTTCAAACCTGCTTTCCCCAGAAAGCCTCAATTATTAAGTCACAAAACTATTGATACCATTTTGGTATGTGTGTGGTGTCATCAGTCTTGACATTCAAACCAAGTTTTGGGTGGAGGATGGCGGTCCATCTGTTTCTGCAGGATGACCACCACAA
>NW_004444082.1:2192651-2195504 GCF_000243295.1 Trichechus manatus latirostris | reverse complement strand
TTTTAATTCCTTGGAGCTGAAAAAATCCTGACAAATACAGGAATGCATCCTCACAAATATGCTGACATTGTAGAGGTAAACTTGAATCATCTCCAATCTTTTTTTTTTTTTAATATTACTTTTTTCATTTCTTTTACTGTTCTAAAAATATATATGATCCAACATTTGCTAATTCAACATTTTTTCACGTATACATCTTACATTAATCATGTTGTGAAGCTATCACCCTTAATCAATGCCAAATTTCACATCATGAGAAACAGAAACTCACTGCTTGCCAAACAGTGCCTCCCTGTCTCTCTTCCTCCCATGCCTGTAACCACTTTGGTCTCTATACATTTGCCTATTCTTGTAATTTCATAATAAGTGAGATCATACAATATTTGTTCTTTTGTAATTGACTTAATTCACTCAGCATAATGTCTTCAAACTCCATCCATATTGTAGCATGTATCAAGACTTCATTTCTCCTGCTGGCTGAGTACTATTCCATTGTATGTGTGTACTACATTTTGTTTACCTATTCATTTGTTGATGGACCCTTTGGTTGTTTCCACATTTTGGCTACTGTGAATAGTGCTGCAGTGAACGTTGGTGTCCACGTGTCTGTTTGCATGACTGCTTTCAAGTCCCTTGGGTATATACCTAGGAGTGGAATTTCTGGGTCATATGGCAGCTCTATGTTTAATTTTTTGAGGAATCATCAAACTGTTTTGTGCAATGGCTGTACCATTTTGCATTACTACCAACAATGAATAAGGGTTCTAATTTCCCCATGTCTTCACCAATGTTTGTTATTTTCCACCTTTTTCTTTTTAAATCTTAGCAATCCTGGTGGGGGGTGGGGACAGACATGTGTCTATCAGTTTGTCGTACTGTGGGGGCTTGCGTGTTGCTGTGATGCCGGAAACTATGCCATCGGTATTCAGATATCAGCAGGGTCACCCATGACAGACAGGTTTCAGCTAAGCTTCCAAACTAAGACAGACTAGGAAGAAGGACCTGGTAGTCTACTTCTGGAAAAAATTAGCCAGTGAAAACCTTATGAATAGCAGTGGAACATTGTCTGATATAGTGCCGGAAGATGAGCCCCTCAGGTTGGAAGGCACTCAAAAGACGACTGGGGAAGAGCTGCCTCTTCAAAGTAGAGTAGACCTTAATGACGCGGATGGAGTCAAGCATTCAGGACCTTCATTTGCTAATGTGGCACAACTCAAAATGAGAAGAAATAGCTGCAAACATCCATTAATAATCTGAACGTGGAATTATGAAGTATGAATCTAGGAAAATTGGAAATCGTCAAAAATGAAACAGAACACATACACATTGATATCCTAGGCATTAGTGAGCTAAAATGGACTGGTGTTGGCCATTTTGAATTGGACAATCATATGATCTACTATGCTGGGAATGACAACTTGAAGAGGAATGGCATCGCATTCATAGTCAAAAAGAACATTTCAAGATCAATCCTGAAGTACAATGCTGTCAGTGATAGAATAATATCCATACATCTACCAGGAAGACCAGTTAATACGACTATTATTCACATTTATGCACCAACCACTAAGGCCAAAGATGAAGAAACTGAAGATTTTTACCAGCTTCTGCAGTCTGAAATTGATTGAACATGCAATCAGGATGCATTGATAATTACTGGTGATTGGAATGCAAAAGTAGGAAACGAAGAAAGATCGGTAGTTGGACAATACAGCCTTGGTGATAGAAACAATGCTGGAGATCGCATGATAGAATTTTGCAAGACCAATGACTTCTTCATCGCAAATACCTTTTTTCACCAACATAAATGGTGACTATACACATGGATCTCGCTAGATGGAATACACAGGAATCAAATTGAATACATCTGTGGAGAGACGATGGAAAAGCTCAATATCACCAGCCAAAGCAAAGCCAGGGGCCAACTGAGGAATAGACCATCAGTTGTTCATATGCAAGTTCAAGTTGAAACTGAAGAAAATTATAAGTCCTCGAGAGCCAAAGTATGACCGTGAGTATATCCCACCTGAATTTAGAGACCATCTCAAGAATAGATTTGATGTACTGAACACTAATGACCGAAGACCAGGTAAGTTGTGGAATGACATCAAGGACATCATATATGAAGAAAGCAAGAGTTCATTAAAAAGACAGGAGAGAAAGAAAAGACCAAAATGGATGTCAGAAGAGACTCTGAAACTTGCTCTTGAACGTCGAGTAGCTAAAGCAAAAGGAAGAAATGAGGAAGTAAAAGAAGTGAACAGAAGATTTCAAAGGGCGTCTCGAGAATACGAAGTAAAGTATTAAAATGACATGTGAAGAGCTGGAGATAGAAAACCAAAAAGGAAGAACACACTTGGCATTTCTCAAGCTGAAAGAAATGAAGAAAAAATTCAATCCTAGAGTTGCCATAGTGAGGGATTCTATGGGGAAAATATTAAACGACACAGGAAGCATTAAAGGAAGATGGAAGGAATACACAGAGTCATTATACCAAAAAGCATTGGTCGACGTTCAACAATTTCAAGAGGCAGCATATGATCAGGAACCAATGGTACTGAAGGAAGAAGTCCAAGCTTCACTGAAGGCATTGATGAAAAGCAAGGCTCCAGGAATTGACAGAATATCAATTGAGATGTTTCGACAAATGGATGCAGCACTGGAAGTGCTCACTTGTCCTTGCCAAGAAATTTGGAAGACAGCTACCTGGCCAACTGACTGGAAGAGATCCATATTTATGCCTATACCCAAGAAAGGTGATCCAACTGAATGCGGAAATTATCGAACAATATCATTAATATCACAGGCAAGTAAAATTTTGCTGAAGATCATTCAAAAGCGGCTGCAGCAGTA
>NW_004444082.1:2189673-2191181 GCF_000243295.1 Trichechus manatus latirostris | reverse complement strand
AGGGAAGACTGATGCATCACAAGGACCTTCCTCCAGAGCTGACAGAGAAAACCTTCCTCTGACGCCCTGAATCCGGATTTCTAGCCTACTGGACTGTGAGAGAATAAACTTCTCTTTGTGAACGCCATCCACTTGTGGTATTTCTGTTACAGCAGCACTAGATGACTAAGACAGGCACCTAACAACAACAACAACAATCCTGGTGGGAGTCAAGTGGTACCTCATTGTGCTTTTGATTTGCATCTCTCTGATGGCTAAAGACATTGAGCATCTTTTCACGTGTTTGCTGGCCATTTGAATATTCTCTTTTATGAAACGTCTATCCAAGTCCTCTGCCCATTTTTTTTTGATTGGGTTATTTGTCTTTTTGCTGTTAAGTTGTAGAAGTTTTACATATATTGGATATTAGACCCTTATCAGATATATGGCTCCTGAATATTGTCTCCCAATCGGTAGTTTGTCTTTTCACTTTTTAATAAAGTTCTTTGTGAAAAAGAGTATTTAATTTTTATAAAGTCCCATTTATCTATTCTATATTTTGCTGTTCGTGCTTTCGCTATTATACTAGATAATTAAAATCGTTAAAAACTAGACCCAACAGCCATGACCCTATATTTTCTTCTAAGAATTTTATGGTTTTAGTTTTCACATTTAGGTCCTTGATCCATTTCAAACTGTTTTTTTGTATATGGTGTGAGGCATGGATCCTGATTCATTCTTTGGCATGTGGGAATTCCATTTTCCCAGCACTATTTACTGAAGAAACTCTTCCTTCTGCATTGAATGGTCAAAAATCAGTTGACCATAAATGAATGGATTCGTTTCTGGATTCTCAATTCTATTCCACTGGTCTACATGTCTAGTATTATACCAGTACCACGCTGTTTTGATTACTGTAGCTACATAGTATGTTTTGAAATCAGGAATTATGAGTCCTCCTGCCTTGTTCTTTTTCTTCAAAATTGCTTTAGCTATTCGAGGCCTATTGCCATTCCACGTAAAACTGAGGATTGGTTTTTCCATTTCTGTAAATAAGGCTGTTGGAATTTTGATTGGGATTGTGTTGAATCACTTTGTGTAGTACTGACATCTTAACAATAGTAAATCTTCCAATCCATGAACATGGAATGTCCTTTCCATTTATTTAGGTCTTTATTAATCTTTTTCAGTGGTGTTTTATAATTTTCATTGTATAAGTCTTTCACATCCCTGGTTAAATTTATTCCTAGATATTTTACTCTCCAAGATGCTACTGTTAATGAAATTGTTTTCTTAATTTCCCTGTCAGATTTCTCATTGCTAGTGTATAGAAACCCAACTAATTTTTTTGTGTTGACCTTCCACTCTGCAACTTTACTAAAATCTTCTATTAGTGCTAGAAACTTTTTTTGCAGATGATTTGAGATTTCTATATATAAAATCATGTCATCCATGAGTAGAGATAGTTTTACTTCTTTTCTAATTTGGATACCTTTTCTTTCCTTCTTTCTTTCTTTTTTTTTTTTTTT
>NW_004444082.1:2172913-2179388 GCF_000243295.1 Trichechus manatus latirostris | reverse complement strand
GGGGTTGTTAACCAATGTCATAAAACAGCATGTGTGTTACTGTTACATGAGAAACTATTTGTTCTGTAAGCCTTCCACCTGAAGTACAATAAAATATTAAAAAAAAAAAAAAAGAAAGGGTGTTGGTTTTATCAAATGCCTTTTCTGTGTTAATTGAGATGATCATGTAGCTCTTTCCCTTTGTTCTATTAATGTGATGTATTACATTGATTGATTTTCTAATGTTGAACCATTCTTGCATCCCTAGAATAAACCCCAGTTGGCCATGGTTTATAAAACTTGAATTTTTTTAAAAAAGAATGTAATTCACAAACTTTGTTATTTTATCAGTAACGAATTACTCATCATGTACCTTACAATTGATCATACCGCACATGTCTTTCATGGTACTGGAGATGACAACTATACTTCGTACTGGCTGTGATGGAAAGGTAATCGATAGGAGTAAGTAAAGAAGAATACAGAATTTAGCTTTTATTTCTCAATATTGGAAGGAAAAGTAAGATTCTGTAAGATATTGAGACTGATAAAAGAAAGCTTCATCTAAAACCTCAGAGTGGATTCAGGTTTTGTGGGGCTTGAAGCTTTTACAATTTTAGGGTCTGTGATGGTTAAGGTTATGTGTCAACTTGGCTAGGCCAGGATTCTCAGTGGTTTGGCAGATATTATGTAATCATCCTCCTTTTTTGTGATGTGAACGGTCAAGCAGTTGAAAGGGGAGTTTCCTTGGGGGTGTGGCCTGCATCCGATATATATGGATGTTCTGGCAAAACTTGCTCTCTCTCAATCCTGCATCCGACTCATCATCCTCCAACCTCTGCTTCTTGGGATGTGAGCCAGCAGCTTCCTCTCTGACCTGCAGATATTGGGATTCATCAGATCCCGAAGCCCTGTGAGCCAGCAGTCTGCAGTCTGACCTGCTGATATTGGGTTTGTCAGCCCCTGCAACCACGTGAGTCACGAGAAGCCTCCACCCTGACCCATGGATTTGGGACTTGCCAGCCTCTACAACTGCATGAGCCATTTCTTTGAAATAAGCCTCTCTCTATATACATTTATGGAGCCCTGGTGGTGCAGTGGTTAAGAGCTTGGCTGCTAACCAAATGGTAGGCAGTTCGAATCCACCACCTGCTCCTTGGAAACCCTACGGGACAGTTCTACTCTGTCCTATAGGGTCGCTATGAGTTGGAATCAACTTGTTGGCAACAAATTTGAGGTTTTTTTTTTTTTTGGTATATATTTAAGTATATATACACTTTACTGGTTTTGCTCCTTTAGAGAACTCAGCTTAAGACAGGGTCCCTCTTTAAGAAAAGAAATTTTGAAGTTACAAATACAAAACTGTCAAGAATTATGCAGGGTGTGATATCTTACCCAGCTTGCAAGCTGGCACGTTAGCCTGTCAAAGTTTCATGGATGCTGGCAGAAGACACGAGACTCCTGGGTCAGAGATACAGAAACACAGAGAAACAAGTAGGTCTCAATCTTGTTCCTGCCAAGATACCTTTTACTATTTTATTCTATGACTTTATTACAGCGCAGTAGGTGATGTGAACCTCATATTTGCCTCAGTTTCTCTTTTCCCCCAAGTCCCATAAGAGTGCTGTGGGACTGGGCCCAGATGACTGTCACACTCTTAGTGGGTTTGCATCACAGGTGAAGAACCTAGAGGTAAGTAAACCCTAGTCTTTTAAAGGGGCTGCATGCAAGCCTGCCCAGCCTTTGCTCAGGAGGGAGACATTGTCTTTATCATACCGGTCAGCGAACAACTAGTCTCTTCCCTGAAGGGAGATATTTTCTCTATATCCTGAGGTTGTTCACAATACAACATCCTTGGAAAGATCGTTCAGAACAAAAGCTGTCTGTGCCTCTGCTCACAAAATGTGCAGAAACATGAGACATCCATGGAGAATGGTCTCCTAAAAAAATCAGTATAAAGTGAATGTTTATTTGGAATGATAAAATAAATGACAACAATTTATAAATTTAAAAGAGTTGATAAATTCTCTAAACACAGTATTAAAGCTTTTTTCCTTTTTTTATTGTTGTAGTTTAAGTGAAAGTTTACAATTCAAGTTAGTCTCTCACAAAAATTTATACATACATTGTTATGTGACCCTAATTGCTCTCCCTATACTGCGACAACACACTTCTTTCCACCCCTGATTTCCCGTGTCCATTCAACCAGCTCCCTACCCTCTCTGCCTTCTCAGCTCACCTACAGACGGAAGCTGCCCATTTAGTCTCAACATATCTACTTGAGCTAAGAAGCACACTCTTCACGAGTATCATTTTATGTCCCATAGTCCAGTCCAATCTTTGTCTGAAGAGTTGGCCTTAGGAATGGTTTTAGTTTTGGGCTAACAGAGAGTCTGGGGGCTATGTCTTCTGGGGTCCCTCCAGTCTCAATCAAGCCATTAAGTGTGGTGTTTTTACTAGAATTTGAGTTCTGCACTCCACTTTTCTTCTGCTCTGTCAGAATGGTCATTTGTGGTATCTGGTCACCACCCAGTTCTTCTGGTCTCAGGCTGATGGAGTCTCTGGTTTACGTGGCCCTTTTGACTCTTGGGCTAACATTTTCCTTGTGACTTTGGTGTTCTTCATTCTCTTTTACTCCAGGTGACTTGGGACCAATTGATGCATCTTAGATGGCCTCTCGATAGCTTTTAAGACCTCAGACATCACTCACCAAAGTAGGATGAAGAACATTTTCTTAATAAGCTTTGTTATGCCAATTGACCTGTATGTCCCCTGAAAGCATGGTCCCCAGACCTCTGCCCCTGCTACCCTGTCCCTCGAAATGAACGCAATATTAAAACTTTGTATTTTTATTAATTAATTGCCGGGTACACTTCTATAATATTTTTTACTACATTTATTTACTGCATACACTTGATCATATGCCAACAACTTTGTAATATTTTTATAGAGATAAATGAAATGCAGTCTTTCCTTTAGCATGGTTGATTGGAATTTGATTTTTTGTTATTGGTAGTTGGAATGTGTAAAACATGTGACTTCATACCTAGACATACTCTGTTTATAATTCTGCTACAGGCTTATGTTCTTCAAACACAGGAATTCTGATCCACTCATTTTCATCCCAAAAGTAAACTACATGGCTCATGTGTTTATAATTGTTTATGTTCCGTTATTAACTACAGCCTGTACAGGAGAGAATCTCACTTTGCTTAGACATTGATGAGACCTGAATTCTCCACTTACAGTTTTATGATTCTGATGATAGGAAGAATTTTCTGCAGATGAGCTTCTGGCCCTGCCCGCCATCTCCCTTCCATTGCTCACATGTTTGCCATGCCACCCTGTAGGATACATTCTAATTGTGTTAACCTCTGAACATGAACCTTCATGCCACGACTCTGGGCTAGTAGGTACAGTGGGCAGCAAGCTTATTCCTACCTATAATTATTAGCAGTAATTTAACTACAAATAGAAGAGATTGTAGACATACATAAATACATTTCATTAAACCTAAACTAAATGTACCCCCAATTCTCTCTCCCCTTAGCCATGGCATTCAAATACAGCCTGACATAAAGGGAAGTGTGATGGAAGGAAAGAAGGAATAGAAAGAGGCATTGCCTTAATGAATTGAAATAAATTATTCTCTTGCAAATTTTACAAAAACACTTGAGCATGTGAACACAGTGTTGGGACCCCTTCCAAGCCTTGGAACAGCCTTAGCAAATGAGGGATCCTGAAGCTTAAGCTTCATCATTTATGATAAATCAGCATCTGAATAAATTCCAACTCACAATTTTATATTAACCAAAATAGAAATAGTCATTTTCTCCTCACTACTCAACAAGATGAGTAAATGATTCAAATATGAATGCATAGAATACTTTTATACTAAAAAAAGAACATTTGTTATATATTTGGCAAGTCTATATAAGAATTCGTTGACAAGAAAAAGAGTTTGGAGCCTATTGAGGAAATAATTTATAGAGCAAAATCCCAAAGGAAACAGGAGGGCAAATGTGCAGGAGACGAGGCTTAGCTCTGAGCAGATGGAGGGCTGTCCCCTTTGCTATAAGAAAAGAGAAAGGGTGTCAGCTCGGGGGTAGTGACCAACAGGTTTGTAAGGAAAGAAAATGTTATGGGTTGAATTGTGTCCCCCAAAGATACACATTGAAATTCTAGCCCCTGTACCTGTGAATGTAATCCTGTTGGAAATAGAGTTTTTCTTTTGTTATGTTGGTCCCTGGGTGGTACACAAGGTTAAGAGCTAGGCTGCTAACTGATTGGCATTCGAATCCACCTAGAGGTGCCTGGAAAGAAAGGCATGTGATCTACTTCTGAAAAATTAGCCATTAAAAACCCTATGGAGACTTCTGGGCAACATGGCGCTATAGACAGAAACACCACACCGTCCCTCCATGGCAAAGATCCAAAAAACTAAGTCAAACACAGACACACGTCAATCCTGAAACCCGAAGTGTCAAATGCAGAGATAAAGTACTCAGCCAAGCACCAAATGGAATAAGAAACTGACAGAGAACAGAGTGAGGAAACATACATGCAGAGGTCCCTATCAGCTAATGCAGAACGGATCTGCCGTCTTGGACTCCTGTCGGAGATTGGTGAACAGGGGCTATGAGAAAGCAGCTTCACAGAGTTTCCAGCAGGAGTCAGAACAACTGGTAACCAGCAGTATATGCTTTCCTAACCCCCATTCACTCCCACTCAGCCTCCTCTGCTTCCTGCAGCCACAGTCTCTTGGCCAGGAAGCACTGGCTTCATCCCTGTGCCGCTTGGATTCTGCCCACCCATACTGGCTGGCTCCCAGAGTGCCGCTTCTTGGCTTGGCTGCTGGTGTAGATTTTTTATGCTTCTTTTGATTTCTTCCTTACCTCTCACCTCCTTCCCCTCCTTTCTCTCAAATACCTGGCTCTGTGTGCCATCTTTGCTTCTTCCTGAAAGGCTCTGAAACACTGCTCAACTGTGAAACTGATCCCCGGCCTGTGCTGCCGTGCTGGTGAGACCTCTGGGGCTTTTTTTCTTTGTTTGTTTGTTCTGATTTGTTTGGTTTTGATTTGTTTGTTTGTTTTCTTTTTCTTTTTTCGGCTTGGGAGGGCCTCTAGCTGGGCAGTACTGTGCATCTTGGGAGCTACTCCCTTACTCTGTGCAGACACACAGTGGCAGCCCTGCGGGAATTTTTTTTCTTTTTTCTTTTGTTTCCTTGTTTCGTTTTCTTCTCTCTCTTTTTCCCTTTCTTCATTTACAAGTTTCTCATCTCTCTATACTTATCTTCCCTTCCTGTCTCCTGAATACCTGACACTATGTGTCAACTCTACCCCTTCTAGCCAGACTGTACTTCACCGCCTGGGAGCAAATTCTCCAGTCCTTGTAGCTGCACCAGTGGGATCCCTGGGGGCTTTTCTTTTTTTTCTAATTTTTTTATTTATTCATTTTTCTTCTTTTACCCTTTTTCTTTTGTTTTTTCTCCATTTCTCGGTCTCTCATCTCTCCACTCCAAAAGCAAGCTCCCTTAGCACACTTTTTGGTTTGTTCATTTGTATGTTTTTGGCTCCGATTCCTCTCTCCCCTTTCACATATCCATCTTAGCTCCACACATTACAATCTCCCCCATCCTTCCTGCCTACCTGCACCATGCACTGAACATCTTACCCCCAAGCAGCACAGGCATGGCCTACCAGAGCCTGCTGAACACTGATTCCCAGCCCACCCTGTCAACCCTAGTACGTACCACAAATAACCCATCACAGCAACTCCCCTTCAGCTAGACCTGCCCTGTGTACCATACCTGATCAACTGAACCTGCCTATTGGAGAAGGAGGCGAAAAGTATCATACCTACAGATGAACAAACAACAAAGAATGCAGAGCCCGCCTGCTCAGACATAACCAAATAAGACAAAAAAGCAGGATGAAACAATCTACAATCAATAAACGAGGAAAATAACTTCTGAATGTCCCGAAGACAGCAGACAATAACAAAACATATACAAAAACAGGACAAGATGGTTCCAGTAGATGTCCACAATAAAATACTAGATGACTTTCCAGTAGAAGAAAAGGCACTAGAACTACATGATAGGGAATTCAAATCTCTAATATTCAGAGCTATACAAGAGTTGAAGCAAAAAGCAGAAAAAGATGAGGAAAAAATAGACAAATTCATGGAAAAGGCAGACAAATTCATGGAAAATTCAGACAAAGAAATGGAAGAATTCAGGAAAATAATATGGGAAAAAAATGCTAAAATAAATTCACAGCTAGAAATCATACAACAACAACAATTATAAATACAAACGATAAACAACAAGATTTCAGAAATGGACAGTGTCATAGAAGGGCTGAGGAGATTTGAAACAATGGAAGACAGGATCAGTGACATTGAAGACAAACACTTGGATACAACTCTGTTTGAGGAAAAATCAGAAAAAAGAATGAAGAAAAATGAAAAAACCCTGAGAATTATGTGGGATACA
>NW_004444082.1:2116101-2168088 GCF_000243295.1 Trichechus manatus latirostris | reverse complement strand
TTCAGCCAAAGATTAGACAGCCCCATAAAACAAAATGAGACTAATGGGGAACAGCAGTCCAAGGAGAAGGACTAGAAGGCAGGAGAGGACAGGAAAGCTGGTAATAGGGAACCCAAGGTTGAGAAGGGACAGTGTTGACATTATGTGGGGTTGTTAACCATTTTCATAAAACAATATGTGTACTAACTGTTAAATGAGAAACTATTTGTTCTGTAAACCTTCATGTAAAGTACAATTTAAAAAAAAAAGGAAAAAGAAGAAAAAAAAAACTCTATGGAGCACAGTTCTACTCTGACACACATGAGGTTGCTGTGAATCAGAATTGACCGGACCACACAACTGGTTTACTGGGTTTTTTGTTAATGAGGTCATAGCAGGGTCGGGTGGGCCCTAGACCTTCTGAGTGGTGTCTATCCAAGGGGAGAACAGGCACAGAGTGACAAACCCAGGAGAACACGCCATGTGAAGATGGAAGCAGATGAATCTACAAGCCCAGGAGTGCCAAGGATTGTTGGAAGCTACTAGAAGCTGAAAGACAAAGAAGGACCTTCCCCTAGGGCCGACGTCCTGAATTTGGACTGCTAGCCTCCAGAACTGTGAGACAATAAACTTCTGTTTTTTAAAGCAACTCACGGTGGTGTTTTTTTTTAGTTGTTGTTCTGGTAACACTAGCAAACTAAGACAGGAGAAGAGCAGACTATCAGGATGTTCAAAGTCCCTCAACTATCCGTCTTCGTGTTATTATCTCTGTGGAGTCCAGGCCTGGGTTAAGACTGCTAGAAGTCATGAGCACTGAAGAGAGTGTGGGCTCCCTTACTGTTTCGGCCCCATCTTCATAAGTAATTAAAAAGAAAAAGCAAACAAAACTTAATATAAATTTAAGAAGGGCCAAGGAATTCTGTTCTTTCGTTTGTTTTTTTCTCATGACAATTATTTGGATGCTTTTTTTGTTTTGTTTTGGGAAATATCAAATTCTCTCTTAAACCTCTGCCCAGCCCTCATTGTTGGTGTGTCTGGTCTCCTGGTTCTCTAGATGTAGGCGTGGTCTGCCCTTTATGCTATTCAGAACTGAAGCTCTATTCTCTCTGCCTCCGTAACGTTTTCAATGACGAATTTCCTCACAAAAACCCTAGTCAATACTCTACTTTTAAAGACCCAGCTCTGGGATAAAGTCTGGTTTCTGGAATTCCAGAAACCACCCTGGCTGATCTTCCATCTTCCCTTAGACTACTGCAGAGCCCTCAGGAACAGGAAGCCCCTGTTATGGACAAGAAGGTCCAGGGGAGCGAGACCAGCAGTGATCCAGTAGGGCTAAGGGAGCTGCCAGAGGGTGACTTGTGTGGGTCAGGGTGCTGTCCCCTCCTCCTCACCCCCATAATGTTAATCAGTAATCCACCACCATCCTACAATTTTGTGAAATAGTTATTTGACATTTTCTCAATTTTATGTTACGCACTATGCAAATACAGTTTCAAAACATGTCTCCTAGCTGCATCTTCCAACTCGTGGCTGTTTCCATTCAGAAATTCCGAGTTGCCTCTGGAGAGAGTATTTAGAACATGGGAAGACTGTCTTCATCTTCCATTGGCCAGAATAAGGCAAATGGGTCCATCAGTTAGGATTTACCTCTGGTGCTGGTCAGCTTTCCTTGAATCACTGGGGGAACGCTGGACACCTGAACAAAATCAGCGCTTTGCTAGCAAGGAAGAGGGGAGAATGGATGTCGGGTAGGTAGCCAATAGTCTCTGCTGTAAGTGTCACCTTCAAACGTGAATCAAACTGGTGCACTCTCCTGCCCTGCCTGTGTGTCTGTCTGTGGCTTTACCCAGCCAGCCTGTCTATGCCTATGTGACTGCCTCATCTGCTCTGGCTCTCCACTCTGCCCATCCTGGGTTTCTGGCTGGGACATCCCGATCTCTGAGACCCCAGTAATGTGGAAGAGGGTGAAAACAACCCAAGGCCTAAACAAAGATGGAGAGATGCAAATGCTTAGCACATATTCTGGAACCAGCAAGGGGGCTGAGAATTTTGGAAGAGGAGATAGACTATTAGTGTAGATTCACTCATTCATTTATTCAACAAGCATCAGCTGAGTACCTACTATGTGCTAGGTATTGTGCTGGGCAGTGGGGATAGACTCCTGGACAAGAGGGACCTGGTCTCAGTGCTGGGCACTCCCACGTCCACTCTGCAGCCTTTCCCACTCAGCTTGAGTTCAGGAGGCTGACCGGGCTGGCTGCCTCCACAGATCCCTGCCCGCCAGCTTCCTGTTTGGCTTGGCCCTTCAGAGGGTAGGAAGAGTGTGAGTTTTTATTCTCCAAGTTCCCACCCTGCTGAATTTCTGCAGGTTACCTACGACCCTCCTAATAACGTGTTGTCTGGACATTTTATTATGCTTATCAGTATGTTAAGTTTTTCACACAAAAATATTTTAGTTGAAATTTTTAGCCATTATTTTTCATTTGACCTGAACATGTTTAGCTGCATGAAATTGCTCAACTGAACAATATGGTTTTGTTCATTTTATTATTTCAATAACACATCTTTGCAAGTTATGCTGCTTAGTAAAGTTATCCTCAGAATGTGTGGGTGTGGGAGGGACATGTTCCTTCCTGTCAAAAAGAAGAGAAATCCAGATACTCTGGTAGTAACTTACACAATGCAGTGGACATCAAAATCTTACACTTTGAATTGTGAAAATATAATACATGTACACACGCGCGCGTGCGTGCGCTTTAAAAAAATCATAAGTGATTACCCTTCAGCTGAAGATTAGACAGGCCCATAAAACAAATAATAATGCACATAGCTCGACCTTGTAAGTGAGACTAAATGGGCACACCAGCCCAGGGGCAAGGACGAGAAGGCAGGAGGGGACAGGAAAGCTGGACGAATGGAAATGGCGAACCCAAGGTAGAGAAGGGGAGAGTATTGACACGTCCCAGGGTTGGCAAACCAATGTTTTACAAAACAATATGTGTATTAATTGTTTAATGAGAAACTACTTTGCTCTGTAAACGTTAATCTAAAGCACAATAAAAAAATTACTTAGATTAAAAAAATAACAATGAAAACTAACAAATCAGAAGTGAGTACTTTCAAAGGGAGCCAGTCTTTTGGTCAAGGTGCTTTAAATGTGAGTCTTTTTCTTTGAAGAAAATGAACATAGATGACATCCAGAGTTGATTAACTATTGCTGCTCAGCTCCACCTGGGAGTGGACTGGGGCCTCATAATTCTTTCTTTTATTTAACCAGAAATTCTGTAATAGTCTATTGTTTTTCAAAAATCAGTGGTTTTTACTTTTTAAAAGAATTAAACGTGTATAATTAACCCACCTTCTCTTCATTCCAACATCTCCTACCCCCTCTATCCAATTACTATACCTTTTCCCCACGTACATCTGAACGAGATGTCTCCGGTCTGCACTGTCTTCATGATGATTGGTATGTTTAAGTCCATTGTTGTGGTTATGGAGTAGTGCCTTCCAACCTAGGAGGCTCATCTTCCAGCTCTGTATTGGACAATATCCTGTTGTGATCCATCGAAAATAGTAAACTATAGCAATTATGCATTGGAACTGCCATAGGGATTTGCATGCCCTTGAAAACCTAATTATGGCCTAATGACTTACAGTTGCTAATTACTGTTACTGACCATTTGAATCTCAGGTTATCTTGTGTTCATTTATTTGATCTGCATAATTTTTTAAAGAATGTCTTATTATACTTTTATTTATGAAAAATATACAAATATGAGTTAAAAAGTTTTTGCTTGAGCAGGGCACCCTTTCCTGGGGCACCATAGGGTTAGCAGTGGCCCTGGCTGGGGAGCAGCTTGAGGGCCATGTGAATTAGGCCTGTAGTTGAACTGCAGAGCAAACTATACAGAGTTGGGAACCCATGGGGAGTTGTACCAGCTTTCATTAACCAGCAAGAAGGAGATGGTTGATGCTTTCAGAAGCATCACATAAGCCCCAAGAGTGGACAAGAGCCCTTCACCATGGGTTTCAGCATCAGAGACCCCAGGATACAGGGGACCTTATGCAGACCCAGGCCCCTTTCTGTGAAGTAGCCTCTTTAAGCCCCTGCACTAATCCAGATGCCCTCTCAGGAGGAGAAACGGAGGCAGAGTGCAAGGGTGGAGGATACTCTGTGACTGAACATATTATATAGAACCATTAAACATTTCTTGAATTGACTGATGGGGCTGAATAAAGTTTTGTCCCCCGCTCCAGTACTATGCAGAAAGGCCAGATAAGTTAAAAATAAAATAAACTAAATTTTTTCCCAATTGATTTTTCTCCCCATTTAAAAATTTTTATACAAATTGTTCTGTGACACTGGTTACAATTTTAACAAGGTGTTAGCATTCTCGTTATTTTCATTCTGTTTGTTCTGTTGCCATTGATCTAGCTTCCCTTCCCCTCCTCACCTTCTCATCTGTGCTTTGGGTAAATGTTGACCCTTTGGTCTCATATAGTTGATTGTTTAAGGGACCCATTACTCATAGGTAATATTGTTTACTCTACAAGGCAATCTATTATTTAGCTGAAAGATGACCTCCAGGAGTGGCTTCAGTGCCATGTTCAAAGGGTATCTTAGGGCTATAGTCTCAGGGGTTCCTCTAGTCTCTATCAGCCCAGTAGGTCTGGCCTTTTTTAGGAATTTGTGTTTTGTTCTACATTTTTCTCCCATTCTATCTGGGACTTTCTATTGTGTCCCTGGTCAGAAAGACTGGTAGTGGTAGCTGGGCACCACTTAGTTCTTCTGCTCTCATGTTAGAAGTCATGGTTTGTGTGGGCTACTAGTCCTGTGGACTATAAACTACATTTTTATTATGCACATCTGAATCATTGTAGTGTGAACAAATTTGTAACCCTTCTATACTTCCATGGAGAGAGGAAACTTCACTTTCTCTGAATTAGCCTGTGGGAGAGTACTCCTGAAATTCTTCACAGCCCATCCGAAGGGTCATAATCAGAAAATTTGGATGATTTGTGTATGGTTCTGACACTTAACTCAGGGGCTCATTAAATCTTCCTCTAAGTAGGTCCTCAAATCTGAAAATAAGAAAACAGTCATGACACAAAATCTTCTTTAAGAAGGGATAAAATAATTTATTCTTGTGCTAGTCCTCGGCAGTTCTCTATTATTCTGTTGACAGTGAGAAACTGAAGGGTACCTTATTTTGATTTGTTCTTACATTCACTTAAAAACGTTTTTAAATAATATTTTGTTGTGCTTTTGGTGAAAGTTTACACAGCAAC
This sequence comes from Trichechus manatus latirostris, assembly GCF_000243295.1. NCBI lineage: Eukaryota > Metazoa > Chordata > Mammalia > Sirenia > Trichechidae > Trichechus > Trichechus manatus. The sequence continues at coordinate 2,162,820 of NW_004444082.1, read as the reverse complement.
TTAATTTCCCATTTAACAATTTCTATACATAGCGTTCAGTGACATCAGTTACATTTTTTACAATGTGTCAATGTTCTCATTATTTCCATTCTGGTTGTTTTCTTTCCATTAATCTAGCTTACCTGCACCCTCCCTTACCTTCTCATCTTTGCTTTAGGGTAAATGTTGACCATTTGGTCTTATATAGATGATTTTTTAAAAGAGTTCCCTACTCATTGGTGATACTGTTTATTTTATGAGCCAATCTGTTACTTAGCTGAAACGTGATCTCCATGAGTGGCTTCAGTGTCAAGTTCAAAGAGTATCTTAGGGCAACAGTCTCAGGGGTTTCTCTAGTCACTACTGGTCCAGTAAATCTAGGATTGTTTAAGAATTTGAGTTTGGTTCTACATTTTTCTCCCATTCTATCCAGGATCATCTATTGGGTCCCTGGTCAGAACAGCCAGTAGTGGTAGCTGGCACCATCTAGTTCTTCTGGCCTCTGGATAAATGAGGCCGTGGTTCGTGTGGGGTCCTGTAGAGTAGTTTTTTCTTTGAGTCCTTGGTTTCCTTGTCTCTCTCTTGCCCCAGGCAAGTAGAGACTAATGGTTGTATCTTAGATGACAACTCGCAAGCTTTTAAGACCCCAGACACTACTCATCAAACTGGGATGTAGAACATAAACTTTATGAACTATGTTATGCCTGAGTTGTCCCAAGAGACTATGATCCTAAGCCTTCAAACCCAGTAAACCAATCCTGCGAGGTATTTGGTTATGTCTAGGAGTATGTGTAACTATGCCCCTCTGTGTTTTATTGTATACGTGAATGGATATGTAGCACACACAAATGTGTATATACGTATGCCTACAGATACACCTATACACACACATGCATGTACTCACATATGACTTCCTATACATATGTATACATATATATCTACCTATGTAACCACACATATTTTTTGGCTGTTATTGATGTTGTTGCAAAATAGTATATCTGTAGCATTTACCAAAAATGTCCCTTATTCTTGTGTACTTCTTAGTGTCATCATTTACCTTGGTCAAGTTGTGCAGATTTCACTTGCATTTGGCACTGCCCTTCCCATCACCCAAAATAACAAGTGTCTACTATCTAGAAAGTGATTCCTCCTCCCTCTCCCTCCCATTCCTGGTAACCACCAAAGAACATTGCTTTCTGTACATATACCTATTCTTGTCTTTTTATAAAAGTGAGATCACACAATATTTGTCCTTTTGGATAGACTTATTTCACTCAGCATGATGTCCTGCATATTGATCCATGTTATGTTTTCAGAACTCATCATTATTCTTGATAGCTAAGTAGTATTCCATTGTCTATATGTACCACAATTTGTTTATCCATTCATCTATTGTTGGGCACTTAGTTTGTTTCCACCTTTTTGATATTAAATAATGCTGTAATGAAAATTAATTTATATACATATACAGACATTATCTTCCTCCTGAAATGTTACCAAGATGATAATAGTTTTTGTTGTTTTTATGGAATAATCCTACAAGGAAGGAATAACAGACAACAACAAAATCTGGATGCTAGACGCCGGTGAAAGAGTGATGACTCAGTAAACCCAAGGAGATTGGCTCTTAAACCTAAAGTAGGGAAAGCTGAGAAGCGACATGATCTATCCTGCAGAGTCATCCAAAGGGCTAGGGAATTGAAGCATAGATACTTCTGGACGGGATGGATGAATAAGGATAGCTGGTGATATGTTTTACATATAAACAAACAAACAAAAACTCCCAGCTTTCTTCCCAGTTCCGTTCAGCTGGAAACTGCCCTTCCCCCTTCCCAACAGAAGACACTGGGTTTATTATCTGGGCAATTAAAACAGGGTCCAGAAATAGAGGCATGTACATTTGAATTTAAGGCAGAGGCGGCACTACAGTGCAAGTTAATTTTGCCAGTTTGATAGGTGTGTAAGATTTCTCATTGTGGGTTTTTTTTTAAAATATTTTATTGTGTTTTAGGTGAAAGTATACACAGCAAATTAAATTCCCATTCAACAATTCACGCACAAATTGTTCTGTGACATTGGTTATAGACCCTGTAATGTGTCAGCCTCTCACCATTTCCACCCCTCTTGCCCCATCCGTCCAGTTTCCCTGCCCCTCAATGCCTTCTCAGTTTTGCTTTTGGGTGAATGTTGACTGTTTGATCTTGTATGGTTGATTGTTTAAAGGAGCACATTCCTCGTGGCTGTTATTGTTTATTTTATAGGCCAATCTATTATTTGGCTGAAAAGTGACCTCTGAGAGTGCCTTCAGTTCCAGGTTAAAAGGCTATGTTAGGATGTTAGTCTTGGAGGTTCCTCTAGTTTCTATTAGTGCAGTAAGTCTGGTGTTTTTTTATGAATTTGCACTTTGTTCTACATTTTTCTCCCGTTCTATCCCGGACCTTCTATTGTGTCCCTGGTCAGAATGGTTATTGGTGGTAGCTGGGCACCATCTAGTTCTTCTGGTCTCACGCTAGAAGAGGCTGTGGTTTGCATGGGCAAATTAGTCCTGTGGACTAATTTCTTTGTTGAGTCTTTGGTTTCCTTCACATTCCTTTGCTCTAGACAGGAAGAGACCAATAGCTGCGTCTTAGATGGGCACTTGAAAGCTTTTAATACATCAGATACTACTCACCAAACTAAGATGTAGAACACTATCTTTATGGACCAAGTTATGCCAGTTGTCCTAGAAGTCTCACAAGACTATGGTCCAGAGCCTTCAAACCCAGTAAATAAATCCCTCAAGGTGTTTGGGTATGTCTAGGAAGTATCCATAACTGCACCCCCTATGAGCTTTATTGTATGTTTGAATATATATGCATCACCTACAAACATGTATACACATATGCCCACAAATATACCTATATATGCACATGCATGTACTCCCATGTGCCTTCCCACACCCATGTAGCATACATATCTCCCTATGTAACCACATATTTTTTGCTTGTTTTTATTATTGTTGCAAAATTGTATGTGTTATAGCATTTACCAAAGTTTGTCCTTTATTCTTGTATACCTTTCACTATTTCATTTACCTTGGTCAAGTTGTGCTGACTTCCCCTGTATAGTGTATTGCCTTTTTCATCACCAGAATTAACACGTGCCTACTATCTAGAATTGATGCACTTGTATTATGATGTTGGCGAAGAATATTGAATATACCACGGACTGCCAGAGGAACGAACAAACCTGTCTTGGAAAAAGTACAACCAAAATGTTCCTGTTTCTTTGATCATTGCCATTTTTCCAGGAGAGAGACGGTATCTCATTGTGGTTTTGACTTTCATCTCTCAAATGTATAATGCAAAAGACCTGTTTAAAGTGTTAAAAAGCAAAGATGTCACTTTAAGGACTAAGGTGCACCTGACCCAAGCCATGTGAAAGCTGGACAAGGAATAAGGAAGACTGAAGAAGAATTGATGCCTTTGAATTATGGTGTTGGTGAAGAATATTGAATATACCATAGACTGCTAAGAGAATGAACAAATATGTCTTGGAAGAAGTACAGCCAGAATGCCCCTTAGAAGTGAGGATGACAAGACTTCGTTTCACGTATTTTGGACATGTTATCAGGAGGGATGAGTCCCTGGAGAAGGACATAATGTTTGGTAGAGTAGAGGGTCAGCAAAAAAGAGAAAGATCCTCAACTAGATGGATTGGCACAGTGACTGCAACAATGGGTTCAAGCATAACAAGTATTGTGAGGATGGCGCCGGACTGAGCAGTGTTTCTTTCTGTTGTACATAGGGTCACTATGAGTTGGAACTGACTTGACGGCACCTAACCACAACAACAATGGCTAATGATCACCAGCATCTCTTCACGTGTTAGCTGCCTGAATGTTCTTTTTGGTGAAATGTTTCTGTTCATGTCCTTTGCCCATTTTTTTTTTAACTGTACTTTAGATGAAGGTTTAGAGAGCAAATCAGTTTCTCATTAATTAATATAATACACATATTGTTTTGTGACTGGTTGCCAACCTCACGACTTGTCAACACTCTCCCCTTCTCAACCTTGGGTTCCCCATTACCAGGTTTCCTGTTCCCTCCTGCCTTCTAGTCCTTGCCCCTGGGATGGTGTGCCCATTTAGTCTCATCTTGTTTTATGGGCCTAATCTTTGGCTGAAGGATGAACCTCAGGAGTAACTTCAGTACTGAGTGAAAAGTGTGTCTGTGGGCCATACTCTCAGGGTTTCTCCAGTCTCTGTCAGACCAGTAAGTCTGGTCTTTTTTGTGCGTGTGTGAGCTAGAATTTTTTTGTTCTACATTTTTCTCCATCTCTGTCCTGGACCCTCTATTGTGATCCCTGTCAGAGCAGTCAGTGGTGGTAGCCAGGCGCCATCTAGTTGTGCTGGACTCTGTCTGGTGGAGGCTGTGGTAGTTGTGGTCCATTAGTCCTTTTAACTAATCTTTCCCATATGTCTTTGGTTTTCTTCATTCTGCTCTCCTCTAGATGGGGTGAGACCACTGGAGTATCTTAGATGGCCTCTTACAAGCTTTTAAGATCCCAGACGCTACTCACCAAAGTAGAATGTAGAACATTTTCTTTATAAACTATGTTATGTCAATTGAGCTAGATATTCCACAAGATCATGGTCCCCAGCCCTCAGCCCAGTAATTCGGTCCCTCAGAGAGTTTGGATGTGTCTATGGAGCTTCCATGACCTTGCCTTAATCAAGCTGTGCCCTTTGCCCATTTTTTGGTTGGATTGTTTGTCTTTTTGTTGTTGAAGTTTTCTATATATTTTAGAGATTAGGGCCTTGTCAGATATGTCTTTACAAAAAAAAAAAAAAATTCCCACTCTGTAGGTTCTCTTTTTACTGTTTTGGTAAAGTCTTTTGATGAGCATAAGTATTTAACTTTTAGGAGGTCCCAATTATCTAGTTCATCTTCTGCTGTTTGTGCATTGTTAGTTGTGTTTGATAGTGTATTTTAACTACAGATTAGGACCCCTAGCTCATCCCTATATTATCTTCCAGGAACTTTATAGTTCTAGTTTTAACGTTTAGGTCTTTGATCCATTTTGAGTTAGTTTTGTGTATAGTGCAAGGTATGGATCCTGTTTCATTTTTCTGCAAGTGGATATACAGTTTTGCCAGCACTGTTTGTTAAAGCAACTGTCTCTTCCCCTTTGAATGGACTTTGACTTTTTGTTGAAGATCAGCTGTCCATACATGGATGGATTTACTTCTGGCTTCTCAATTCTATTCCGTTGGTTTATGTGTATTTCATTGTATGGGTACCAGGCGGTTTTGATTACTGTGGCTGTACAGTAAGTTGTGAGATCGGGAAGTGAGAGGCCTCCTACTTTGTTCTTCTTCTTCAATATTGCTTTAGCTCTTCAGGGCCTCTTTTTTCCAATGTAAAGTTGGAGATTAGTGTTTCATTTCGTTAAAGAATGTTGTTGGGATTTGGATTGGGATCTCATTATATTTATAGATCACTTTGAGTAGTACTGGCATTTTCACACTGTTAAGTCTTCCAATCCATAAGCATGGAATGCTTTTCTGTTTATGTAGATCTCCTTTGGTTTCTTGCAGTAGTGTTCTGTAGTTTTGCTTGTACAGTATGTCTTTTATGTCCCTAATTAAATTTATTCCTAGGTATTTTATCCTTTTGGGTGCTATTGTAAATGGTATTGTTTTCTTGATTTCCTTGTCAGAGTCCTCCTTGTTAGTGTAGAGGAATCCAACATTTTTGTATATTGGTATCGTACCCTGCCACTTTGCTGAACCCTTCTATTAGTTCCAGTAACTTCCTTGTGGAATAGCTAGGATTCTCTATGTATAGTATCATGTCATCTGTGAATAGGGATAGTTTTACTTCAGAATCAACTTGATGGCAACGGGTTTGGTTTTTTGGTTTACCAATTTGGATACCCTTTGTTTTCTTTCCTTGCCTTATTGCTCTGGCTAGGACTTCCAGTACATTATCGAATAAGAGTGGGCATCCTTGTCTTATTTTCATTCTCAAGGGGAAATGCTTTGAATCTCTCTCTGTTTACAGTAATGCTGGCTGTTGGTTTTGCAAATACACTCTTAATTATGTTGAGGAATTTCTCTTCTATTCCTATTTAGCTGAGAGTTTTTATCAGGAAAGGGTATTGGACCTTATTAAATGCCTCTTCTGCGTCGATTGAGATGATAATGTGATTCTTTTCCTTTGTTTTATTTATGTGGTGAATTACATTGATTGATTTTCTAATGTTGAACCATCCTTGCATGCCTGGTATGAATTCCACCTGATCATGATATATTATTTTTTTGATATGCTGTTGTATTCTTTTGGCTAGGATTTTGTTGAGAATTTTTAAATCTATATTCATGAGGCATCTTTGTCTGTAATTTTTTTTTTTTTTTTGGTGGTATCTTTGCCTGGCTTTGGTATCAGGGTTATGCTGCCTTCATACAATGAATTAAGGAGTAGTCTTTCCTTTCCTATGTACTGGAATAGTTTGAGTAGAACTGGTGTCAACTCTTCTCTGAATGTTTGGTAGAATTCTCCAGTGAGGCCATCTGTGCCAGGGCTTTTTTTGTTGGGAGTTTTTTTTTATGACCTCTTCAATTTCTTCTTTTGTTATGGGTCTATTTAGATTCTCTCCCTCTATTTGTGTTAGTTTAGGTAGGTAGCAATTTGTTTCAGAAATTTGTCCAGTTCTTCTGGGTTTTCAAATTTGTTGAGTACAATTTTCCATAATATTCTATTATGATTCTCTTTATTTCAGTTGGTTCTGTTGTAATGTCACTCATTTCATTTTTTCTTTTGGTTATTTGCATCTTCTCTTCTTCTACCTTTGTCAGTTTGGCAAGTGGTTTGTCAATTTTATTGATCCTCTCAAAGAAACTACTTCTTGTTTTATTGATTCTTTCTATTGTTTTTCTATTTCATTTATCTCTGCTCTGATCTTTATTATTGCCTTTTTCTGGTGACTGTGGACTTCTTTTGCTGTTCCTTTTCTATTTGTTCAAGTTGTTGGGTTTAGTTATTGATTTTGGACCTTTCTTCTTTTTTTGAAGTGTTCATTTATTGCTATAATTTTTCCTCTGAGCACTTCTTTTTCTGTGTCCCAGAGGTTTTGTTATGTTGTATCGCCAATCTCATTTGACTCTAAGAATTTTTTAAATTTCATTTTCAATTTCTTCTATGACTCAATAGTTTTTAAGTAATCTGTTATTCAGTTTCCATGTATTTAATTTTGTTCCTTGCTCTTTCTGTTATTGATACTAGTTTTATAGAGTTATGGTCAGAGTAGATGCTGTGTATTATGTCAATATTTTTGAATTTATTGAGGCTTGCTTTGTGGCCTATGATAAGGTCTATTCTTGAGAATGATCCAAGTGTGTTGGAGAAGAACATGTACTGTGCTGCTGTTGGGTGGCGTGTTCTGTATATGTCTATAAGGTCAAGTTGGTTGATTGTGTTATTTAGATACTCTGTATCTTTATTGAGTTTCTTTCTAGTTGTACTGTCCATCATTGAAAGTGGTATGTTAAAGTCTCCTACTATTATTGTAGAACTGTCTATTTTTCTTTGCAATTCAGTTAGAATTTGTTGTATGTATTTTGGAGCTCTGTCACTGGGTGCATATGTATTTATTATTGTTATGTCTTCTTGGTGAATTTACCCTTTAATCATTATATAATGCCTTTTTTTGTCTCTTATAATGGATTTTGTCTTAAAGTCTGTCATGCATTGCATTATGTCCCCCCAAAAATGCATGTATCAATTTGGCTGGGCTACAATTCCCAGTATTATGTGGTTGTCCTCCATTCTGTGATTGTAATTTTATGTTAAAGAGAATTATGGTGGGATTGTAATACCCTTACTAAGGTCACATCCCTGATCCAATGTAAAAGGACTTTCCCTGGAGTGTGGCCTGCACCACCTTTTATCTTACAAGAGATAAGAGGAAAGGGAAGCAAACAGAGTTGGGGACCTCATACCACCAAGAAAGCAGCACGGGGAGCAGAGCGCGTCCTTCCATTTGGTGTTCGATCTAATTCTTCATCCTTCCTTTTGATGCTGCAGGATTGTCACTGCATCTGTTTCACCTGATTTCTTGGGTCTTTGCTGTCCTGCTGTGTCTGACTAAGCTGCCGTCTTGGACCGCCTCCTCTCCATTGTGGTTATAATTTGCATTTCACTAAATATCAAGAAGGATGAGTAGGTTTTCATAAGATTATTGGCATTTAAAATTCCTCTTTGGTAAAATGCTTGTTCAAATCTTTTGCACATTTTTCTATTGGGCAGATCTTTACTAATTTTAGCCAATCCTAGTTTTCCTGGATTCTTTAGATTCACCAAGTTTCTCTGACAGCCTCATTCATTCTCGCCTCAGCCATTTCAAGCCCAGGATCCTAATCCTGCCCAATTGCTTGTGTTGCAAACTTCCTAAGCTAATGTGATCATGCATGACTCTTAGTTACTTTTTAGTGCATAATGGTAGCCACCAAAATGTTTGAGGTGGGTGAAGGTTACTACAACATTGCTGCTAGATTATAATGAAAGCATGTCTCCAACCAGATTCTACCATACATACAAACATTTAATAAATAAATATTTATTAGTAATTAGGCACAGAACAATTCATAAAACCTGTTCTGTATGCTTTATGAAATGTCAAGTCTATGAAATTTTTAGAGGTTTCAAGTCAACTACCACCCCACAAGAAAGGGTCACTCCGTGAACCAATATTTCAGAGGCAGTAATCTATTACCCTTACATTAGGGATTAGGCAACCGAATTTTCTCCTAACTAAGAGGAGGTTATAATACAGGACTGTTTTAAGATCAACGCTTGAACCTCATCTCTAAGAATATATTGTCCATACAAGAATGGATGTCTCTAAGATATTTTAGCCCATCTATATATCTTGAGACCTTTAAATTCACTAGTCCTAATGGAGTTCAAGTCTACCAGTCTTGTTCCTTTCCAGTCTCCGATCAACTAGCCAAGCCATTAGTGACTGCCCAGGAACATGTGTATACCTCTGACCACTTCTCCACCCAAGTGAACAACTAAGTATATTGCCTGCATCTCTGCCCATTGGGAGGATTTTCTTTCTAAGGCTACCTCTGAGCAGACCTGTGGTGTAGAAGCTATCCATTTATGGCTAGTACCAAAATATCATGCAAAGACATTCATGAATCAGGCCTGAATGTTTCTCTCCTCTACCAGCTAGTGACAGGAACTTCTCCTCCCTCTCCTTCCCATATAGCCAGAGGTTTGAGTTGAGGGAGAAGCATCAGTGCTATTGAAATTCTTACCTTGAGATTCTGGACCACCTGTGTATATAATTTACTTGAGCCTTCTGGGCCTGCTCAGGCTGATCTTGAATGTATCATTAACTTCTGAGCTGCAAGCATGGTAGTTCTGATAATACCCATCTCATGATGATCAGCTGCTGTCACATACTTACTTGATGCCTCTGGTTAGAAAGTCAGTATCTACGAGGACTCAGTGGCATACCAGTAGCTATTTTGAAAATGGAAAGTAGTTCTCTGCTACACAGTGGTATTGCTTAAGAGTCCTAAAGCCTTACCACTCAACCTTCTTAGCCACTGTGGATACCTCTAGGACCATCAGTTCTTCTGGGTCATATAGCCTATTACAGGGTAGATTGTACCCTCGTCTGCACCCACTGGAGAGCTTTCTCTTGCCCTGCGCTCCACTTAAACTGGTAGCCTTCTGAATCACCCAGTAAACAGGTCAGAGCAGTATTCCCAAATGTGATATGTGGTGTCTCCAAAATCCAGAGAGGCTCATAATTGCCTTGTCTTTTTTTACTGGTAGAAGATGAGAGGTGCAACAATTGGCCCTGTCCCTTAAAGGAAATTTCCCTTCTTCCTTAAGACCATTAGATCCCTGAAGTCTTTATCAAAGTGACCTTCATGGCATTTATCTCTCACTCTCTGTCAAGCTTGTATCTTACTAAGGAATCTAGAATTCTTGCCAGGTCATAGTCACCAGGTCCAATTAATATGATACCACCAATGTAGTGGACCAGCATGGTGGTTTGTGGAACGTCAAGATACTAAGTGTTCCTGCAGATTTTATTGTGACAGAGAGTAGGAGAGTAAACATAGCCCATTTCAAGAAAGTACTGGTGTACTTTCCTGTGAAAGCAAACTGCTTTTGCTCCTTCTTATTGATGAAGATTGAGAGAAATGCACCGGATCAAGAGCTGCGTACCCGCTGCCAAAAGAAGAGCTGGTCTACGCCAATAAAGACATCACATACAACACAGCTGTTGCGATTGGCTACCATTTGTTTAAGTCTGCAGTAATGCACTGTCATCTGCCATGATCCATCTGGGTTGTGCAAGGGCCAGACAGGGAACTGAACAAAGGAATAATGAGAATCATACCCCCTGCTCCTTCAAGTCTTTGATGGTGATGCCAATCACTGCAGTATCTCAGGATGTGGTGTTGCCGCAGCTCAGAGAAGCCCTGGGGTAGGCCAGGTGCTGTCAGGTTGATCCTTTACTAAGCTCTTCAAAGCCTGCTTTGTGCAGGCTGCTGCAGTGCGTTGGAGGATGATGTGGGGCTGGAAGGATTTGAAGTGGCACCCAGAGGTGTTTAATACTCTGAATACCTCCTATGCTAGGCAGATACAGATATAGATACATATTTCTTACTGGATTTTAAATTCTTAAAGGGCAGGTATCCTTTTACAGACTTCCTTTAACAGGAGCTATCAGGTAGAAGTTTTACCTGATATGTACAAACTAATACATTAATTAAATGAATACATCAGCATCGCATTGAAAGACCCAGATCACATTAAAAGGCGAGGCAAATATGGATATTCACCATACCAAAGGACTCTAAAAGAAAAAGTGCCATTGAATCCAGTTTGCTTGTGCCTGGATGTCGGTTGGAGGGTATGATGGATGGAGGGGGGGCTCTGACCTGACCCAGACTTAGAAATCCAGCCAACATCCAGACTGATGGACTACCAGAACTAAGGTTTTTTTTTTTTTTTTTGATAAGTTCTATACTATGATAGAGAAATCCATTTTTTCTCAGCAAATTTCTTAAATATGTAGTCAAATCTAAGAAATTGAGGCAGTATAGAGGAGGTAGAGATTAAAGTTAGCCCACTTCCTCACAAAGGCTGGTGACTTCCTATGGTGAGAAACCAATGCCTGGAGGCATTGTATCTTACTAGGGCAACTAGAATTCTTGCCAGGTCATATTTACCAGATCCAATTAATATGATATCACCTATGTAGTGGACAAGCAGGGTGGGGCTTCAGGGAAATTTCTGTTGTCACATGCCCAGGCATAAGGAGGAAGGACAGTTTGTAAGATAAGGCAGACCTTAGTTTCTGACTGCCAATTCTATTAGCCTCCTTTCTCCTAAGTGTGGAAAAACAGAGATTCTGTCACTAGGTCCAATGCTAAGGTGTCTGCTAGGCTAGTCTGCAGTTGAAATAGATGGTTTAATAGAGAACGAGAAAGAGAGAGAGATAAAAATTGTGCTTTTTTTTGGTGGCAGAAAGCCACAGGTCCATCACTAATGAGCCATTATTCCGAATAAAATGACTTGTCCCAGGTGAGACGGCAGCTTCAAACGGTGGAAATGAAATTAAGGGCGCAAGTAAAAGAACTGTGTATTATATGGGCAATGGGGTAGCTGGGGCCACCACCATCTTGAACAAACAGCCTGCTCAGAACAGTCTCACTTGTCTTGTGTGGGAAACTCTCCCTGAGAGATAAGGTCGCCTAGAGAACAATCATTTCACATCATCAACACCAGGAGCATTTCAGTATTAAAATGCGGTGTCATTGGGCTTAACATTCAAGTCCGCAAGCTCCTTTCTGGGAAAAATTTGTTTTCTTTTTCTTTTTTTTAACAGTATGGCTGTTAATAGGAGAGACATAAGAATGTTTAAAATAAAACACTGCAATCCTGATTTAGGTATAAATCTTCTTCCATAGTTTTAAAATCCATCATGTGCTTTCTCATCTGCTTACTTGCTTGAGGCAGATGCAGACAGATACCTTATTCATAGCTCCACCTTTTCTCTAACAATTCTTTTGTATCTCCTGATTTTGAGCAATTGAGCGCAGGAATAAGCAATTTGAAAATACTCCTTCTAAAACTCTAAAGTGTTGCATAAAGGAAAGGTATTGTCATTTCCGTTTTAACTCTAAAGCAGACGGAGATACAACTCTTCATACGTCTAATGTTTAAGAATGGATGGACAGAAAACAAAGTAGGTTTGCTTTTTAATTTTTCAAAAACAACCTCTCAAGGATGAAGCAATGTTTATTTTTTTTAAAAACAAGCAAAAACAAAAAAGGGGGCATTATGTAGTGTGTAGTAGCCTTAGTGGCACAGTGGTTAAATGCTTGGCTGCTAACCAAAAGGTTGGCAGTTCGAGCCCACCAGGGCACTCTTCGGGAGAAAGATGTGGTAGTCTGTTTCCCTAAAGATTTTGCCTTGGAAACCCAATGGGGCAGTTCTACTCTGTCTTATAGGATAGTCTTCAGTCGGAATCAACATGGCGGCAATGGATTATGTAGTGTGTGTTGTTGTGGGGGTAGTTTGCTGCCATCAAGTCGATTCTGACTCATGGTGACTTCATGAGTACAGAGTAGAACTGCTCCATAGGGTTTTCAAGGCTGTAACCTTTGGAAGCAGATTGCTAGGCCCGTCTTCCGAGGCACCGCTGGATGGGTTTGAACTGCCAACCTTTCAGCTGGTAGTCAAACGCTTAACCAATTGTGCCACCCAGGGACTCCTCATTTAGTGTATAATAGGATATAAAAAAGGGAATTTTGGCTGAGACCCTAACATGAGAAAGATCATATTCCAAACTGAGTTTTCAAATAAAGATGCAAACCTTTAAGATGGGTTGTGAGAGACTGTAATGACTGTTCACTCTTGCCTACATCAAAGGTATAAAACGGTCAAAACGTGTAAGGTTGGAAGGAGCTGTATGAGGATTTTTAGAGAGAGCTACTGAAGTGTTTTAATTTGAGGCCCCCAAGGGGGAGGAGTGGGGAGCACTCACCCTCAACTAAGTTACTGAGAAGGAAAGTAAGCAGACCATGTGACGTATATGACACACACCCCATGCAGTTGGGGGCCCGGTAAACTGGCGTTCAATTTCGCCTGGAGAAATCTAGAGGGTGAGAGATGGTGGCCTTCTGCTGATGGTGGAGTGGGATGGTCAACTGTGTGGGAGGCCAGCATGATCTGAGGACCAGAAGTGAGCGGACTCATGAGGAAGCTGTTATGGGGTCACTTTAGGTCTTGTCCAAGAGGGCTACCTGGAGGGACAAATGGCTGCAAGTGTTGCTGGGTTCGCATAGTTATGGGTAGAGCAGTGAGCCTGAGAGAAATCATCACCAATAAGGAAACTAAAGGTCCCTTGGTGGTGCAAATGGTTTGCACCCGTCTACTAATCTAAAAGGTTGGCAGTTCAAACCCACCCAGTGGTGCTACACAAGAAAGACCAGTGCTTCCATAAAGATTACAGCCAGGAAAACCCTGTGGAGCGGTTCTCTGTAACATGGGGTTGCCATGAATAGAAGTCAACTCGACCGCAACGGGTTTGATTTTGGTTTTAATAAGGGAACCGCAAATGAGAGAGCCCCTCTCACTTGGTCGGCTGGAGGAAGATCTCTGAAGATTCCACAAGAACAGTCCGTGAGAGGAAGAGTCAGCCTTAAACACGTCCCAGGACCTGGGAGCAAGAGGCCAGCTCGTGACACTATCAGTTTATCCCGATCACTCCTTCTTTTGTTTCCCTGCTACCCCACCGTGCAACCCCAACCTGGGAGGTGTCAGAAATCATGGTTAGCAAACGGGAGAGGGCCTGGGAAGAAATAGAATATTAGGTAGGAAAGAGAGACAGACCGGTTTCCTAGCTGCCTTCCTCAGCTGCAGGCTTCCCACCACAGCATGCCGTCTGTAGTGGGGGCCTCAACTTAAATCACGTCTGGGTTTGGACTATTACAGGGGGCTGAGCATCCTAATTTCTGTACTGAGAGAATTTGTACTTCTCAAGAGATATCATAGAGGGGCCAAAGTTTTTATCTAGGGGCAGGGAAAAACTAGAAAAACTACTGAATACATGTAAAGGAATAGTGATAAAATTATTTCCCGAGGGCTCCCAAGAACCATGTCGGTTCAATCAGTAGGTGACCGGCGCTCAGAATACAGAATAAAACTTCGCAAAACTTGATGTTTCCTGAGCTGCTTCTATTATTACTCTTAAATATATATTATTTTTTCCAAATTAGATAAGCAAACTCACTGTAGAGAATTTAGAAAATACATAAAAATATTAAAATCCTACCATTATTTATTGCTTAAAGTATGAACAGAAAGCGTCTATTCATTAAAAAAAAAAAAACGTAGTCAGTGTTCCAAGCGTTACTTCTAAACGGTGAGGTTTGAGGTTTCTCATCTCTCTTTTGCCTGTGTGTTGAGGCACACAGCTAGGATTTCGTCTCTGTAGCTCACTGCCCGTGCCCTTTCAACCTCCCCTTCTCCACTCTCTGGAACTGGCCTCCTCGTTTGTACTAATCTGGTTACAGGAGAGCTGCCCTGTCCTTACACAATGCTATTTTCTTCACCACAGTTTACTGGTCTAAAGATGGAGCACAGACCCAAGGCAGGCCAATTAGAGGTCTTCCCTGAAAATTTGGAACTAGGACAAAGAGATGTAAGCTTATCATCCTTTTTCCTCCCCATGGAACCTGAAAGGAGAGTGATAACAAGAGACACAAAGGAAGCTGTCCCCCGGAAAACAGCACAGAGGGCAGGAGGGGGAAACGTGGCTGCGGCTGAGCCTCTGTCCCACTTTACCCCTGTGGTCTCAGGCAGCTCTCTCTCTGCTTTCTGTGTGACAGCCCCATATTCTAAAATCACGTTTTCCTTTTTGCTAAGCCGTCACTATTAAATTTCTGTAGCCTGAAACCAAGTACACTATATCTTTACATTGTCTAATTTTTCTTTTAAAAACGCATATGTACTTGCTTAAATGAAATTTTCCAAGGACATAGGACTGTCCTTATTTAGATGTAGGATCTGTGTCCACTCTTAGGAGACACAGACAGAAACATTCCATAGCCCCCTCACCCCACATGTGAGTGGATTTTGTCTGTTTAAAATGAATGAACAGTGTTAACGAGGGGAGAAAAATCACAGAATGTCGGCTGAGGGGAGTGTGTGTGTGTGTGTACTTGAGAAGATCACTCCTACTCTTTTTCTAGTTCTGGGTTAAAATCATCGCTGATTTCTTGTGTGCGTAACGGTCCCCAGGCTTGTTGGAATAAGCTGGTGGAGCCATTTTCTCCCTCCGTTACACTACACTGTCTATTTATCAGCTAAGCGGAATGGGATAGAAGTTTGGTCGAGTCCCAATAGGTCACGGTGCTGACTTTGTCTGAGAGTTCTACTTCAGTCTTTAAGGTTTTGCTTACAATGGTTGTAGTAGATCGTTCCTTGGGACACCTGCCTTGCCCCAGTTTCCTTACCTGAGAGTTACCCATTACCGACAAATTGGGAGGCAGTGGTAAAAGCAATCAATTGCTAACCGAAAGGTCGGTGGTTTGAAATCACCAGGGGCTCTGAGGGAGAAAGATGTGGCAGACTGCTTCCGTAGAGATTCACAGCCTTGGAAACCCTATGGGGTCGCTATGAGTCGGAATCGACTCAACAGCAGTGGGTTTTAATTCCAAGCTGACATCATGTGACCCTTCTCTTCCAACACCCACAGCTCTTGTTACACCAGGGATGGGACTTGACCCAACTGCGTTCTTCAGGTTCTGTCTTCCGAGAGACTACAGATAGTGACTTTCAGGCACTGGGGCTGAGAGAGACCACCTAGAATCAAGGCTCGGGAGAGCATTTTGTCATGAGTATACTACGTCCTGTCTGTCAGTTTGTTGTACTGTGGTGGCTTGCATGTTGCTATGATGCTGTGTATTTCATACACCAGCAGGGTCACCATGGTAGACAGGTTTTAGTGGAGTGTCCAGACTAAGACAGACTAGGAAGAAAGGCCTGGTGATCTACTTCCGAAAATTAACCAATGTAAACCCTATGGACAATAAGAGAATACTGTCTGATACAGGACCAGGCAGTGTTTTGTTCAGTTGTATATGTGGTAGCCATAAATTGGAGCCTACTCAATGGCAGCTAACAAGACCACCACCATTTCCTATGGAAACGATAATAAGGTTTGAAGATTTTCTAGTGACATTATAGATCTTGAGTAATTTTTTAAAAATTTGCTTTTGAGAAGCTATAGTCTACATAGGTGACTGAAAATAGCAAAGTTAAATATATCTTGTGAGCTACAAAAATATTCAGACCCTGAGGGACCGAATTACTGGGTTGAGGGCTGTGGGGACCACGGTCTCAGGAAACATCTAGCTCAATTGGCATAATATAGTTTATAAAGAAAATGTTCTACATTCTACTTAAGTGAGTAGCATCTGGGGTCTTAAAAGCCTGTGAGTGGCCATCTAAGATAGTCCACTAGTCTTACCCTTTCGGGAGCAAGGGAGAATGAACAAAACTAAAGACACAAGGAAAAGATTAGTCCAAAGGATTAATGGACCACAACTACCACAGCCTCCACCAGACTGAGTCCAGTACAACTAGACGGTGCCCAGTCACCACCACTGACTGCTCTGACAGAGATCACAATAGAGGGTCCTGGACAGAGCTGGAGAAAAATGCAGAACAAAATTCTAACTCACAAAAATAGACCAGCTTTACTGACCTGACAGAGACTGGAGAAACCCCGAGAGTACGGCCCCCTGACACCCTTTTAGCTCAGTAATGAAGTCACTCCTGACGTTCACCCTTCAGCCAAAGATTAGACAGGCCCATAAAATAAAACAAGACTAATGGGGCACACCAGCCCAAGGCCAAAGACTAGAAGGCAGGAGGGGACAGGAAAGCTGGTAATAGGGACTCCAAGGTTGAGAAGGGACAGTGCGGACATGTTACGGGGTTGTTAACAAATGTCATAAAACAATACGTGTACTAACTGTTTAATGAGAAGCTAGTTTGTTCTGTAAACTTTCATCTAAAGTACAATAAAAAATTAAAAAATACTCAGAAATGTGTCTGACAAATTATTGCTGCAAATATATTGTAATTATTTGATAGGGGTCATGTCATGTATTGGAGAATCACTCAAGTTTAGTTCCTCATATTGATGTCCCATCAGTATAACCTTCCTTGCCATGTTTATCATCAATTTCTGTAGCAAATGTATGTAGGTGCAGGAATTAATGCTTATTACAATCTCCAAATTATGTGTGCCTTCTGAACAATGAAAAGGCCATAATATTTTTTCAATATTATAAACCTTTCTTTTAAGGATATTGTTGTATCCCATATGGGAAAAGAAAAAATTAATTTTGAAATTTAGTTTTGGGTTACAAATCAGCCAGCTGTGGGATCTGTAGTCAAAATTAGTTCTCTTCCTCCCTTTTTTAGTATTTTCTACACTGGAGAAGTTGATTTCAATGTCCAGAAACTTTGCAATTTGTTTCACCTAAATACCATATTTTAAAATAAATATCACTACTGCATTTTTCTTCAAAGAATTTCTTAACTTCCTTTGATGCTTTCATGGGCATTATGCTTATAGAATTTTTGTTACTGTACCACTTTGCTTATAACATTAATTTTATGAATGCAGCTGAAAGTAGCTACTTCAAAATATTTTTAGAAATTATTCGTTTGACGTGCATCCTGGAATGTGTATCTTTATTTATATTTTCAGTGATTCCAAGGGAGTTAATCTGTCATCTGATGGGATCAATCTTGCCTTCTCATTGCAGATTCAACAATGGTTTCAGATTTGTGCTTGGCATATGTGTTCCTAATAAACCCCAATGTTTCACTGAAGAAGAAAATAACGCGCACGTGTGTATGACACGCACACACACGTAACCTGCGGAAGTGATGAAATTACGTAAACACTTTCTGGCATAGTGCGCCTGTGCGTATTCCGTGACATTCCCAGAAGTGCATTTCAGCCTCACTCACCCTCATTCAATAGTCCGAAAATGCTACGTTTGATCGTATTTGTATAATCGAAGTGTAAGCCACGCTCAAGAAGTCATGGACTGAGTTTGGTAGTACCCCATTAACTGGAAAATAAACAATTGAAACTGCATTTGTTTCCATTAATTTAAATTGATAATTATATCCCTGACGCTTTTGAGGCATCAGTAGAGAACCTTGAACCTACTGAAGCTTGTCTGTAAATCACGTACTATCACTTGAAAGTGAAAACAAAGCAAGCCGGCACTAGCATAAGTGGCAAAGAGTAGCTGTCAGTAGGAGTCTCCATTCAATCTGCACTGACATCACTATCACAGTCCCCTTCAGACTCTGGCTTTTAATTGGAGGAGTAAACGAAGCAAAACGATCACTCTTGGCTCAACAGTTGAATTAGAAAATCTTAACCAGATCATCGTAAGTGAAACCATTAAGCTATGTTAGATCTGTGTATTTCATAGTCCGATTATGTCTTATTAGTGCCAATGCCTCAGATCAATGATCATAAGTCACCTTGGTCATACGCTTGGAAGCATATAAAAAGACCCTTGCTTCTTGTACGCCTCACATTTGAATTTTGCCATCTCTTTACTAGAATCAGCCAGTCATTGATTATATTGTGCACATCTTTCCGTTTATAAATCTAAATCTTAGAGCACTTTAGGATCATGGCAGGAATTAAACGCAAGTCCTACACTGCCGGCTTCAAACGGAAAGTTCTTGCGAGGCCAGAAGAAACATGCAACAGAGAGCAGCGAGAGACGTGGAGGTTGGAGAGTTGTCCATTCCCAAGTGGCGAAAAGAGGGAAAGGAGCTGGAGAAAATGAATTTACCAAGATGCACGCGTTGTGGGCCCAAAGGCCCGAGTGGGAGAACGACTTGAAAGAGAGGATTATTTTTCCAGGGGAACAAAATCAAGCCGTCTCTGCTGTCACAGTTCAGATCAAAGGGAAGCTTCTGGCAAATGAAACGAATCTCAGATGTTAAGGCGAGTTTCACCTGGATTTCTAAATTCAGGAAAAGGAATGGCCTTTCTGTGAGAATGAGAACCACTGATAATGATAAAGAATAAATAAATGAAAATGGTCTATTTTAAGATGAAAACAATTTCTTCTGGTGACTGTTATTTGTTAATTTCAAAGACATTGATTATAATAAATTCTGTTTCAGTTGAAGATTTATGAAAGCAATAAATTATAAACAACATCTTGTGCTTGTAGTTTTAAACCTCGGATCATTTCTTACTCATTTCTAGCTCTTCGCGCATTCATTCTCTTTGGTTTCAACATGGCGTCCCACCTCCATCGAGCGCCTTCTCAGTTCACCATCGGTTGCACTTGGTTTAGGAAAACACCTACCTTAAATGAAGTTTCCATGAAATCAGTTTTATCCTGGTAACATTAAATCTGTTGGACAGAAAAAAAAAAAATTGAAATTGAAGCTATCAATATGTAAAAAAATATTGGTGTAGCAAGCTTACGAAAATAACGCACTGGGTGCTGTGCACTTTGCAAAGAAATGTGTAATGTGCACGTTCTTTGCTTAAAAATACAGTAGTTGTGCAGTTCTTGGAAATTATAATAGAATTCAGTGTTGTCAAAGGAAGATTTTGCTGCAAAGTTCACTGATACGTTTTAAAATGTGCAAAATAAGGAATATGGAATGCCTTTGAATTTTTCGAGGATCTGTTGTTGCAATCTATTATATTTTCTAGTATGTTTATGGCCCATCAAGTATTTCTGCCTAAATTCACTTTTGGTATTAGCCTACTAAAAAAATGCATAAATCTGCCCCAGCCATGTCATCATCTGTGTAAAATCCCACAAAATGTTCACATACAGAAGTATTTGCATTTTGGAAATCCATAAATCAAATAATATCTGCTCTGCATGACTACAACTGGGATTTTGTCTCAAACAAATGTGCAATATTTTTCATTTCTTATCTTATTCAAAATGATTTCATTCATCACATCTATTGCACTTTTAATTGATTTTGTGTTTCATTCCCTAAATAAAGTGTAATATTTCACATTGGTCCTTGTATGCTGTACAAATGTTCTGTTAAAATGTTATTAAATTTTGCCATGGTTTCTGTCAAATGGAGACAATTTTTACTATCTTACTCATAAAGTTTCTTGGCCAATCCTTCAATAGCAGATATTGGCCTGCTGAAGTTGTATCGTGTACATTTAAGCATTCAGTGTGTCAATTATTTTTTTCATTTTCATATGGTTTCTTTACAGTTACATGAAGTTACATTTTTTCAAATTAGTTTTTACTTTTAAATACTTAATATTGTTGAAGATGTGCATTTTACTTTTTTCATGTTTTACAAGCATATGTGACAATTGCTGACAATCTTTGCACCCATTCTCATTCTTCATTTGATTTTTCATTCCTAAAGAGTTTGCAATAAGCCAATATACAGAGTCATCCAGGTAAAGTAACAAGGATCTAGTGATTTCCTTTCTCCATTTGGGAAGAATTTATGTGTAATGAGTTTCTGAAACTTCCTACCTATACTACTTTTAGAAAGATAAAATTTCTTCCTTGAGGTGGATAGTTTTCAACAAGAGTGTCTTGTTTTTAACATTCTAAAAACATGGTTATCGTTATGAAGGTAGATAGTTCTCAACAAGGGTCTCTAGTTTCTAAAGTACAAATAACAGGGTCATTGTTATGGATTGAATTGTGCCCCCAAAATATTATTGAAGATCTGGTGCCTGCATCTGTGGTTGTGATCCTTCTGGAAATAGGGTTATTTCTTTTTTTTTAACATAAATGAGATGGATCCTAAACCTAATCACTTCTGAGTTAAAAAAAAAAGCAGAATAGACTCAGAGACACACGTGGGAAGACAGACGTTACGGAACACCAAGCTACACCAGGGATTGCTGACAGATATCAAAAACTAAGAGAGAGGCTCAGAGAAGGAGTTAACACGCCCAAGATCCTGATTTGGACTTTCAGTCTCCAGAGCTGTGAGAAAATAAATTTTTTGTTCTTTAAAGTCACTCACTTGTGGTATTTCTGTTATGGCAGCATAACTAACAAGAAAGTCATGTATGAGAATGGACAGAAAATATATTTGGTTTAACGCATTAAAAAAAAAAATGTCTTCCAGTTTTTCTTGAAATTCATCAGTTATGGCTGATATATAACCAAAGCAATTGGTCACATCATGCTTGTCCGTTCTATGGCTGTGTTACAGTCTTCTCTGGAGTCCTTTTATCCTCGTATTTTACACACTTTTTTCAAAGATTTACTCAATGATCTGAATAGTGTTAATTATTGTATTTTTCTTTTCTGTTTTCTAATCCTGATTATTAATTTTTTTCTGCCATCTTGTTAGAAACAATATAATAATTTAGTATTTTATCTTGGAATTTGTAACTTTAAAAAATAACATGGGTTTAACAAACCTCTTAATTTTAATAGCACTTAATTAAAAAAAATTTATTGCATTTTAGGTGAAAGTTTACAGCGCAGATTAGTTTCTCATTGAAAAATTTATACACAAATTGTTTTGTGACACTGGTTGCAGTCCCTGCAATGTGTCAGCGCTCTCTCCCTTTCTCTCTCCATCCTAAGTCTTCTGTGCCCAGTTTTCTCGTCCCTTCCTGCCTTCTCGTCTTTGCTTTTGGGAAGGTGTTGCCCATTTGGTCTCATACTTGATTGAACTAAGAAGCACACTCTTCACGAGTGTTATTGTTTGTTTTAGAGCCCTGTCTAATCTTCGGCTGAAAGGTGAACTTTGGAAGCAGCTTCAGTTCAGAGTTAGCAGGGTGTCCAGGGGCCATAGTCTCGGGGGTTCCTCCAGACTCTGTCAGATTAGTAAGTCTGGTCTTTTTGTGTGAATTTGAATTTTGTTCTACATTTTTCTACCAGTCTGTCCAGAATCCTCTATTGTGATCCCTGTCAGAGCAGTCAGTGGTAGTATCCAGGCACCACCTAGTTCTGGACTCAGGCTGGGGGAGGCTGTGAGTACTTAATTTTTAAATGACAAAATTTTTACAACAGTAAATTAAATAACTGCTGTAATATAAAACATTTGGAAATTGTAAATAGTAAACAAATACTAGATTTTTCTTAGAGAGTCACATCTTATTGAAAGTATTGTAGATTTAAATTCTGATAAATAATCAGCAGATGATATAAATTGCAATACAAAATGTAAAATTAATTAGTGCACTAATACCAATAGAGAATTTTAAAATTTCAAGGTGCTCATTGATTAGTATATCAGACAGAAAAACATCTCTTTATTTAAAGCACAGACTTCTTCAGACGAATTAGATCAACAACATCCTTTGATTACGGCCTGGTTCCTTCTTCATAAGTTAATGAAGAATCATATGTATTTTACCCTCTTGGAACAGGCCATTTTTCTTCTATTCATCAACAATTAGCAAAGTATATTGACTTTGGAAAAACAAGATACATTACTGCCATCTCCTGAAAAATTGTCATAGGAATTATACAAATTGCTCATCTTTGTGTGAACAAAGATATAATGTAAAAAACCTTTTAAAAATCCACAATAATAAAGGTGCCTCACATATGAATGTTTCCTTTCTTAGACGCAGTGCCCTTGTGCAGTGCACAGCCTGAACAACTGTATGTCCTGCCCTCAATTGCCTTCTGGGCTCAGTCACGTAGATTCTCCTGGACACCTTCCTTGTCACACAGGAATCAAGGGAGTCTCTGAGGAGAAACTTGGGCTTTCTGTCTGCCTAATAACAGCAGACGGAATGGCAAAGGGCAGTTTGGAAGCCATTTTCTTCCAGATATATAGATAGGAAGTGGGCAGGTACTGCTCTATCCTTGAGCTATGCTATACTTTACCTGCATGTTCTAACACTATCCTCCCACAAGGCCTGGCCTCAATGTGGACGTGGTAAGGTGGATAAAATGAGGGAGCCCAAATGTCTATCTTTCTACTCATCTTCCATTTCCCTCCTTTCCGTCTCAATGCCTTGAGTCCAGAACGGGCAGGACGCTCTCTTACTTCCTCTACTTCAAATCCCGCTTCTTCTAACTGCTAAGCCTTAAAGGTTGACAAGGCTTCTTCCACACCATGGGCAAAGGTCTAGAACTTGTCACTGTGGCCTTTCAGTAAGCTCTAGAGCGATGTAGTCAATCTTCTCCAGTGCATGGCAGGAAAGGCACTTGGCCTTGTCTCGTGGGCCAGGGCCATGGTGGGTGGGAGGCTGCAGAGGAACACAACAATCTTTTTTAATGGCTTTGAAGGATGAATTATGCCCTGTAATTTGGAAAGGGAAAAACAGACTGATTTCATTTTTGTTCTGGACTTGGCAGTTAAAACATCACAGCTTTAGGAGAATTTCCATAACTGGCCACTCTAATTTGTTCACCAGAAAACTGTAGGAAAATTTAAACTACAGGGTGGCCATCAACATAGATACTATTATTTTACATGTGGACCATGATATCAATAAACCATTTACTATGTATTTGACTACTGTATTAGTTTCCTATTGCTGTTGTAACAAATTACCATAAACTCATTGGCTTAAATAGGTCTTAGGGGCTAAAACAAAGGTGTCAGCAGAGCTGGTTCCTTCTGGAAGTTCTACGGAGAATCCATTTTCTTGCTTTTTCCAGCTTCTGGAGGCTGCCTGCTTTCCTTGGCTCATGGCTCCTTCATCTTCAAAGCCTCTACAGCCTCTGTTTCTGTCATCACAACTCCTGTCCCTAACTTTGACCCTCTTGCCTTCCTACTATAAGGATCTTTGTGATTACATTGGGCCCACCCAGATAATCTAAAATAATCTCCTCATCTCAAGATCCTTTACTTCATCTGCCCCTTTTGCCATGTGAGGTAACATGTTCATAGGTTCTGGGAATTAGGATATGGACATCTTTGGGGGGGGAATTATTTTGTCTACCACACCTGTTTCCAGATTTGATAGTTACCTTGGTGTATGTGGATGCATTTTTTTTTATTGTGATAAAATATACATAACCTAAAATTTATTATTTTTACTATTTTTTTGAGTATATAGGCAGCCCCTCAGTTATGAACATCTGACTTATGTACAACTCATAGTTAGAAACCAACCCCTGTAAAGCCTATTGTATTAAAATTTTGAGGTACATACAATGGTTCATAATAACAAATGGGCACTACTTTACAATGTGATTCAAAACAGTATTATTATTTACTGTATTATTATGTTCAAGATGTTTAGTGTATCTGAAAGTGTTTCTTAATAATGTTTTTTATGCATAGAAAGATACACTATATCCTATATGCTACGACAAATATACTATACGCTAAGATACCAATCATACTTAAGTGTTCCTACTTACATACAAATTCCACTTAAAGAGAGACTTAGGAACAGAACTCATTCATAATCTGGGGACTGCCGTCCAACTCAGTGGCATTAAGTACATTCACAATGTTGTGCAAACATTACTACTATTTCCACATCTTTCTTATCTTCCTAATCTATACCCATTAAACATTAACTCCCCATTACTGCCCACCCCCAGCCTCTGGTAAACTCTATTTTACTTTCTGTCTTTATGAGTTTGCTTAGTATAATTTTTTTCTTAATAAGAATTATTTTATTCTAATTCTTACATGTTTCACTGAATTATGTTTGCTGACAATTCAACAAAATGGCATTTGGAGACACAAGGCGGAAACTTACACTCAACCACAAATGACTGTGATACAGCTGGGGAATTGGGTCTGTGTCATATCTACTGAGTTATGAAGAGTTGTTGTTGTTGTTAGGTGCCACCGAGTGGGTTCCGAATCATAACCCTGGGTACGACAGAATGAAACACTGCCCGGTCCTGCGCCATCCTCAAAATCGTTGCTATGTTTGAGCCTATTGTTACAGCCACTGTGTCAGTCCATCTGATTGAGGGTCTTCCTCTTTTTCACTGACCCTCTACCTTACCAAGCATGATGTCCTTCTCCGGGGACTGATCCCTCCTGATGACATGTCCAAAGTATGTGAGACGAAGTTTGGTCATCTTCACCCAAAGGGCACTCTGGCTGTACTTCTTTCAAGACAGATTTGTTTGTTCTTCCAGCAGTCCATGGTATATTCAGTATTCTTCACCAACACCATAATTCAAATGCATCAATTCTTCTTCGTTATTCCTTATTCATAGTCCAGCTTTCACATGCATAGAGGCAACTGAAAATACCATGGCTTGAGTCAGGCACACCCTAGCCCTCAAAGTGACATCTTTGCTTTTTAATGAAAAAAAAAAAAAAAGAGGTCTTTTGAAGCAGATTTGCCCAATGCAATACATTGTTTGATTTCTTTTTTAATTTTGCGGATATAATTTTTTAATTTTTATTACAGTGCTTTAGGTGAAAGTTTACAGCTCAAGTTAATTTCTCATTCAAAAATTTATACACACATTGTTCTGTGACATTGGTTGCAATCCCCGCAATGTGACAGCACCCTCCCCACTTCCACCCTGGGTTCCCTGAGTCCATTCATCCCATTCCTGTCCCTTCCTGCCTTCTTATCCTGCTTTTGGACAGGAACTGCCCATTTGGTCTTGTATACCTGACCTAACTAAGAGGCACGTTCCTCACATGTATTATTTTTTGTTTTATAGTTCTGTCTAATCTTTGACTAAAGAGTGGGCTTCGGGAATGGTTTCAGTTCTGGGTTAACAGAGCTTCTGGAGGTGCCTAGTGTAATTTTCAATAAAACCGAAGCTTGTAGGAATTACTAGGCTTGTCTGAGTATATAATCATTTGACTCCAGAGGACAGGTGATGATGTGCCTTTATGACTCTACCAGTATGTTTCCTCGGTAATGTTAAAAAAAAATGTTAGCGTGATTGACATGGGTGCTGGACAAACACGGGGAAGAAAGGCAAGGATATGAGCTCAGTAACTTACTACACGCAACCACGCTCCTGCTCTGTGGTGTGTGGTCAGTATTCTGGGGCTACTGACCAGCATTTCCTCAAGAAACAGCAGGTGCCTCGCGATTCTGCCATGGAGGCAGTATTGGAACATCCAAACCCCGGACCACAGAGGTCTTTTTCTTTATTTATGCACATCGCCCCCTTCGAGGTCTGTGCTTCTAAAACCCAGCGCTTCACTCTTCTTCAGCAGATGCCCTGGGACTGCTAGAGTCACTCTGGCCTGTCCCCAGAGAGCCTGGGAGTTTAACACCTCCCCCCACCAACTACTCTCTAGCAAATGGGGTGGATGTGAAAGCCCAGCTCGCTGTCATGGCTTGGGACAGCACAGGAAGCCATTCCCCTTGCAGGATGTGGCTGCCCTCTGAGCTCCTCCCCTTGCCTGGCTCCTCACCTTCTCTGTCTCGCTCCTCACGCCCTTCATTGCTCTCCTGGGAACCTTACAAACAACACTAAGGAGCCAGGACAGGTGTGTGCCTCTTTTAGAGCAGTGTGTGCAGGCCTGTCTACCCAGGGCAGCGCTCTGCAGTGGGAATGTACTACAAGACACATGTGCAATTCCCAATTTCCTGGTAGCCACTTTAAGGAAAGTAAGAAGAGAATGATAGTTCTATTCGATCATTACTAGCGAAGTTACAACTGGAGCTCTGGCAAAATAAGCCGACAGTGCTGGGGGGAGAAACTAGGATGTAAAAAACAAACAGAAAAAGAAAACAAGGAAGAGGAGGGAGGCACCTGGGCCTCAAAAACAACCAGGGATTTAAATACTTCTGGCTGTTTCTCTTTTCTGATGACATGTCCAAAGTAAGTGAATCAAAGTCTCACCATTCTTGCTTCTAAGGAACATTCTAGTTCATTTCTTCTGAGATTTATTTGTTCTTTCAGCAGTCCACGATACATTCAATATTCTTCATTAACATCACAGCTTGAACACATCAACTCTTTTTCTGTCTTCCTTTTTCATTATCCAACTTCCGCCTGTCTCATGACTTTGGACATGTCATCAAGTAAGAACAATCGTTAGAAAAGGACACCATGTTTGGTGAAGTAGAAGGCCAGCGAAAACAAAGGGAAACCTGCAAAGAGATGGATTGACACAATGATCATGAAGATGGTACAAGACTGGGCAACACTTCATTCTGTTATACGTGAGATGGCCATGAGTCAAGATAGACTCGCCAGCAACTAACCACAACCACAGTTCTCTCTGCTGTGTCTGTCTTTGCTATTAGTGTCATTTTCATTCACTGCAGGTTAGTTTTCTCTATTTGGTGGGAAACATGGCCACCAATGGCTCCAGACTTGCAATGTTACAGCTTCTAGCATTTAATAAAATGGACTTCAAGCTCTCTCTGGGCCCAAGTCCAAATCCAGCTTGGATCAAGTGTCCACCTCTAGACCAAGTCACTGGCATGGGATACAGGGTCCCACTGCTCTAACATGGTGATTCTAGAGTTTACCCTGTGGATGAGAGAGAAAAGGAAGCTGGGAAGACTATCCCAAGTGTCAGCAACAACATGTGTGTGATATACACACATCCACATACACACATACATTTATATGTATATACATATATGTATATATGTATTATGTTGATGTTTGCTGCCTTAGAATTGAAAACCAAGAAATTTTAAAAGTATTAATTCATTTTAAAACAATGATAATCAACTCACGGCGTGTTGATGCAAATAACATTTTCAATGAAAAATAAATATATTTTCCAAAACAAAAAACAACTTAGAAGAGTGGAGTTGTTTTACATGAGGAAGGAGGAGTTAGGCTGACATCAGTAGTTCTGGCTTGGATAACTTGGTGGATGATGGTGCCATGGAAAAGGAAAGGTAGCACATGAGGAAGACCAAGTTTTGGAGGTAAGGGCAAAGTCCAGCTTTTGACTTGATGAGTATGAGATGCCAGCCTGTCAGACATCCGGTGCAGTTGTTCTGAAGCTATAAGAGAAATGCACAAAAGACAAATATGGGCTAGAGATGAGACTGGAAAACACCTGTAATTAGGTGGTAGTGGGAGCTGACGGGGTCACTTGCAGAGAAGATCACGAAGCACGTACTCAGGGAAGCACCCCATATTGAAGGCAGAGAACATGTACTGTCAGAAGTAGAAGCGGTTGAGGAAGAATTAATATCCACCAGGTGTTCACAGTGTGCCAAACCCTAACACAAACCATTTTTCTTAAAATTTGCACACACATCCTACTTGGTAGGTTATTATCTTTATTTTATAGATGAGGAATTGAGCCTTATTGGTATTTAGTAATTGGTCCAAGGTCTCAGTTAGTAAGCAGTAGATTCAGGATTCTAATCTGTGACTAATTTAGAGAACTTTTAACACTGTACGTACTACCTCTCACGTAGCGGTATTAGAAAAATCCAGGGAACAAAACAGAAGGCTTTGGAATCAAGAAAACTAAGGAAAGAGAATTCTAAGAAAGAGAGAATGATCAATAACATAAAATACCTAATGAATCTATTTTTAAAACATAAATTAAAGATAATCATTGGTTTGACAACTAGGAAGTCAGTATTAATCAACCTGATTCTTGGCAGATCTAACAGATCTACTTGGTTCCAGACAAACCCACCGGTAGAACTCCAAGAAGATAGGTAGACTTTGGTCTTGGCTTTTTAGTTTCAGGATTCCACACTGCAACTAACCTTTAACAAACTACCATGCATAGGGTTTTGATGTAGTATCCAAGAAGAATATCCACAATTGTCTTAAAAGGCTGTTAAAATAGTCCTCTATTTTCCAACTATATATTTGGTGAGACCAGATATTGATTCATCTACTTCAATCAAAACACGTGGCAACAGATTGAATGTGGAAGCAGATATGTGAATTCAGTTGTCCTCTATTATGCCAGAGATTAAACAGATTGGAAAAAATGTAAAACAACTCCACTCTTCTAAGTTGTTCTTTGTTTTGGAAAATATATTTATTTTTCATTGAAAATGTTATTTACATTAACATGCAATGGGTTTATTATCGTAGTTTTAAAAAAATGAATTAATAAATACTTAAAAAATTTCTCAGTTTTAAATTCAAAGGCAGTAAACATCAATATAACACACAAATACGTATGTATATACACATATGTGCGTGTGTGTGCGCGCATATCACACACATAGACATTAATTCTTATGAGTGTAAGAATGTAATTATTAAGAATGTAACCAGGACGCCAAACAGTTTGAGAACTGCTGTAATAATCTATCATATACTTACGGTGGACCTGGGGACCAAATAGCTTCATCAGATTTAAAGATAAAAATATTCTACAAACAAAAAAAAAAGGTTTCAGGATATTCTACAGAGGGATTAGGGTGCCCAGGATATTTATAGGAAAGGCACATAAGGTTTGTCCAGAAGAGAGCCGGTTTTAGACACACAGAGAGTGAAAACAAGGTGGTTGCAGTAAGTTGTCTCGCTTATGATCCTGCTTCTACAGCCTTGATCACTGCCCCCAAGACAGCAGCTCAGGTTTCACTAAGCTTAATACCAGAGAGAATTTAGATTCTCAGGTCAGTTGAGTTGTTACCTTGAGTAAAATATCTAATGTTTAAATGGCACTTTGTAGGTTTCTACATCCTTTATCCTCACAAGCGTCTGAAGAGGTACCATTTCCGTGTTACAGATGAGGAAACAGGCTGGGAGTGAATGATGTTTTCAGAGAGAGAGGTGCTGCGCACTATCCCAGCGGGCCTCTGTAGACTCTCCGCTGCCCTGGTTTAAAATGTCCTCAGACAAAGTGCTGCATTTTTAGAACCTGTGTAGGAAGGACTTCAGACATGGCAACATCTTTCCCAACTGCTGCCCAACCCGCAAGCATTACATGAGAGAGGAGCCATCATTTCAGAAACTTCCTCCATCTCTATTACACGTTCTACAGGCAACAACAATCATGAAGGCATAGATCTATGAAGGCTCTGATCTTATATGATGATAAAAAATAAAAATAAAAAGGAAGAGGAGCAATTTATTTTAATATTTTTTATTTAGCCCAATACATTCAAAATAAACCAAAACCGAACCCATTGCTGTTGACTCAACTCCAACTCATAGTGACCCTATAGGACAGAGTAGAACTGCCCCACAGTGTTTCCAAGGCGCCCCTGGTGGATTTGAACTGCCGACCTTTTGGTTAGCAGCCGTAGCTCTTAACCACTATGCCACCAGTGTTTCCCATATTAAAAAAATAGCATCATTTAAATGTGTAGTCAATATAAACATTAGCGAATGTTTCCCATTTGATTTCTCCTGCAAAGTCATGACGTTTGGTGTATATTCTACATGCATAGCACATCCCAGTGTGGACCAGCCATACTTCGCGTGCTCAGTAGCCACTGTGTGGCTAGAGGCGACTGTATGGGACATCACGGATCAAGAGCCTGACTGTGTCAATCAGAAGAAAGTAGTAAATTAGAAACGAGAGACGAGTTAGGAGATGAAGCCTGGAGCGTCTACCTGAGTGCTGTCTGAGGAAGGGGGAGTCCTGGCCCCAGGCTGCCCCCTACTCCCCCCTCCCCAGTGAAACGCACACAGCTCCCCTAGACCTGCTCCCGCAGCAGCCTTCCCATTAGATGAACTTCCCCTGAAGGCCTGCTGTGGGGAGAGGTATTAGGTCCCCGCTGCCGTTGCCACAAGTAGCATTTTGTTTTCCTCCATCAGTCCCGGAACTTGGTTAATCTGAGCCTGTCCTCGAGAAGTGCATCTGTGCTTGGTGTTCAGAAAAAACCAGGCTCCTGATTTTCTGTTCCTAGCTATGTTCACGAAAGACTTGAAAGCAGGGACACAAACAGACACATGGACACCAATGTTCATTTCAGCACTATTCACAATAGCCAAAAGATGGAAAGAATCCAAGTGTCTGTCAACAGATGAATGGAGAAACAAAATGTGGCATATCCATACTACAGAGTGCGGGCTACAACATGGATGAACCTTGAAAACGTTATGCTGAATGAAATAAATCAGATGCAAAAGGACAAATATTGTATGATCCCACTTATATGAAATATCTAGGACAGGCCAAAGTACAGAGACTAAAATTTATTAGTGGTTACCAGGGGCTGGGAGAGGAGGGACAGGCAGTCATTGTTTTAGAGTTCCTGTCGGGTGGCGAAAACTTTTGGAAATAGATAGTAGAGATAGTAGCACATGGTGAATGTAATTAATATGACTGAATTGTGCACTTAAAAATGGTTAAAATGGAAAAAAAATTTGTTATATATGTTTCATCACAACAATTAAAAAAAAAATCAGCCTTCTGATCCCACAAGAAAGGAAACCAGAGCCCCATTAAAGAGAGGGGTGTGAACGTGCAGGACTCTGTGACCCACCCTGCCTTGGTTAATGCATCCGCTTTATCTGTGCCAACTTATCCTCACCCAGAACAGGAAATGTGGGCTGCTCTGTTTAGATACTGACTCATTTAATTTATACTGTGGCTTCCCAGGTTGATGTCCTTGGTGTCCGAGCCTCAGGATCTGCCCCTGTTCACTTCTCAGGCCTCGTCTTTCTTCCTTTCGCACTTGCTTCTGAGCCTTCGCACGTGCTAATCCCCTTGCTTGGAAAACCATCTTCCCTTACCCACTGCCCCACAGCCTAAGCCTTCTGTTTTGAAGCATAGACATGCGCTGATCTAAATACCTTGAATTTTTTTTCTATATTAGAAATAGAATAAAAATATTATTATCTTTTGAATTGTAAACAAAAGCCTCTAGCATCAACAATTTCTGTAATGAAGGTGTTTCTGGCCATCTAAAGCCATTTTTGGAAATGCAATGAAGAGAACTTTTGGTAAAATGTATGTTAAATACAAAATAAAGAACAATCTGTTAATAGCAATCTCTACTGAGTAGTTTAAAGTTGACAACATGAAGCAGCATCCTGCAGCACAAATTCACACACGCCTACATCCAAAGACCCTTCACAACCAAGTTAATTAGCAGGGGGCAATGGCTCAAGGCCCAGAAGGAATGAGGCCAAAAAAAGCCACGCTTTGGGAAAGGAAAAACAATCACTGCAGAACAACTAGGACCTTCCCCTGAACTGTAATTAAAGCATTAAACACCCTCCACCCGTTTTTGGCTGCAACCTTCCCCTCCCCCAGTGCTTTACATCATCATGGGCGTCCTAGTCAGCGAATAGGATCTCCGAGAATTTCGCAAGCTATTGACAATGTGACCTAAAGGTTTTATTTTTTAAATTTATTTTTAGACCAGTCTAAGTTAATTAGATCTTTAATATTTTCAGAGCTGATGCCAAACTAAGAGGGCCACTTTAGTGAAAAATATCAGATAGTTTGTACCGTCGATTTAGACCGATTACTATCTCACCTCTTTTCACAAAGGCAGTCTAATACTTGGGAAGCATTGAGGCACTGGTGGTTCAGTGGTAGAATTCTTGCCTTCCATGCGGGAGACCCGGGTTCAATTCCTGGCCAATGCATGTCATGCTCAGCCACCACCATCTGTCAGTGGAGGCTTGCGTGTTGCCGTGATGCTGAAGAGGTTTCACCAGAGCTTGCAGACTAAGACATAGACTAAAGAAGAATGACATCTAAGGAAGCCTGAAGTCCTGCTAACCACAGCCGCAGCCACATGTCCCCCAGAGCCAGCCTGTGCCTGAGCCGCCAGGGTTCCGTGAGAGCCTGCAGAGTAGGATGTGAAGAGATAAAAGGTGGTGTGTTTTCTCTCGGAGCACCTCTGCATGCTACATTTACTGGCAAACAGGTGGACAAGTGAAGTTACAGAGCCAGCAGAGCCTCTGCAAAGGGGATCCAAGTTTGTGGCTCTAATGACCTCCAGATCCACCTTAGCTACTAAGGTCTCGGACAGCCTCCTGCGCTCTACGCTTGGCTGTTTCAACTGTCCTTTCTTTTCTTTGCTTCCTTTCTTGTTTAAGTAGCCTTTATTACTTTTTTAACCAATATAACTAATAGTCATTGTAATAAATAGTCAATGTTGCAAATAATAAAAAACGTATTTTTTATTATGCTTAATTAACGTAATAGATACTCAAAGTGACAGATACACAAAGAGAGAGGGAGACAGGGAGGGAAGGAGAAGCAGAGGAAGCAGAGGAAGAAGCAGAGGAAGCAGAGGAAGCAGAGGAAGAAGCAGAGGAAGCAGAGGAAGAAGCAGAGGAACTGTTAGAAGTGCAGTTTTCCTTCCCCAGCCCAGACCCGCTGAATCGGAAACTAGGGTGGGTACAGCAATCTGTGACTTGGTGAGTCGTCCAGCTGACTCAGACGCACACTCCAGTTTGAAAACCACTGCTCTACAAGGTCTTTTCTGATCCCTAGTGCTCTGAAATTTTCTATTTTGTGCCCTGGTGAAGTATGTCCCTTCATTTTACTAGTATTCAGTAGACTCTCTGGGCAGTATTTCTTCCTTTACTGTTACAGTATGCTTATGTGGTTTTTAAGTTAACTCACTCATAGATCTTTAATTTCTTCTCTTACAATTAGAGAAACACATAAAATATCAGCATATCAAAAACTCTCCTTGACTAAGCCATTTATGTCACATTTAGCCTTCTTAAGGAACCTGGTTTTCTTAACCTCCTACATTAGAAATCATGTTGTCCAGCCCTGAAGTAACAGGTTCAGAATATTTAAGATTCTGCTTCTATTGCTGAGCTATATTACTTGAGTAAACCCTTGAAATCATAGAACTGGTCTGCTGGCATTATCAGTTTATAAAGAAGTTTTTTTTTTTTTTGAAAATCTCATTCCTTTTCAACAGTTAACAAACAAGAGACGGGAAAGGGAGAGTAGGCAATGTTAGTTTCAGGGCCTGAGGTCTGAAGATATCCACTAGGGAATCGTGATCCTTAAGGAATCATGGTGGGCCAGAACGCGGACCTCCTATTGCTCCCAGGATAAGGGCTGTGTGTGGACTGGCTGTGCTCCTGCAGCTTGGGCTCCATCAATCGCGATTCTGGTACGTATTCTCCAGGTTACATCACCAGTCACAATACAAAAATCACCTAAACGAAAGTATGTGCTCTTGTTGCATGAGCTTTCAGTAATAAACAGAATAAAACGTCATCAAACACCTCTCTCATAGATGTCTCCTGTCTGTGTATGCCAAGGGCTGGTTCGCACCCTGCTCACGAAGACTTTGTTCAACTTCCAGTCGCGGTATGTTCTAGCAGGAACGTGCAATAGAAATTGCTTTTCCGTGTTATATGCCATTGATACCATGTTATCCTGTGTGTTCCTCCAAAGTCATGTCCACCCAGAACCTGTGAATGTGATCTTATTGGATAAAAGGGTTTTTGCAGATGTAACCAAGTAAAGATGAGGTCATACTGGATTAGGGTGGGCCCTAAATCAATCTGACTGGCATCCTTATGAGAGAAGGGAAATCTGGGCACAGAGGCACAGACACAGGGAGAAGACCCAGTCACACACCAGTAGAACCTCATGTGAGGACAGAGGCGGAGATTGGAGGGATGCAGCTGCAAGTCAAGGAACGCAAGGTTCACCAGGAACCACCAAAAGGTAGAAGAGGCAAGGAAGGGTCTTCCCCAGAGCCTTTGGAGGGAGCATGGCCGCCCCGACCCCTTAATTTTGGACTTCTAGGCTCCAAAACTGTGAGAGAGTAAACTGTTGTTTTAAGCTGCTCAGTTTGTGGTCCTTTGATGCGGCAGCCACGGAAACAAACGCACCTCCCACAGATTCTTTGATAAAGGAATTTTCCAAGTAGTTTCTCTCTCTCCTTTCTGAGCATAGCATTTATCATTAACGTTAGCACTACTTTTTCAAAGTTTCTCAGGAATCCTGTGAGCTTACCTGCTTTTGCTCTGGGGAATGTAACTTTAAATGTGACTCCCGTCATTTTGGTCTTTTTCCCCAGCATAAACAACAGATTTTTTTTTTGCTGGAAAGCATGGTTTTGAGTTTTTTCTAGGCGAACTCATTACGTTTACCAAAGGGATCACAGGCCCATGAAAATGCTGTGACGGCTTCAATGGTTTCATGCTTCTCTTTGGCAAAGTTTACAACAGCACACTCCCCATTCGCACTTTTCAATGTTGGCTTCTTAAGCAAAACCATCGCAGTTGGCGATTCTGTCGTTCTAGCGCGGTGGTTAGGCATTCGTCTGCTAACCAGAAGGTCAGCAGTTCAAATCCACCAGCTGCTCCTGGGAAACCCTGTGTGGCAGTTCTGCTCTGTCCTGTAGGGTCACTATGAGTCGGAATCGACTCGATGGCAATGGGTTTGGTTTGGTTTTTTGGTTTAGTACATACGCAGTGTCTATTCTCACTGATGTTATACTCAGTATTTGTTTGTACAACATGATTCTGAGTTGTATTACTAGCATTATTATTTCCAACACTAGTTTTATACTTTACGAACCACTTTTGATTCACTACTCCACTGTTGTAAATTCTGGATGTAAGATACCGTAACAGAAACAACAAAAATGCCCTTTTAATGAACAGAAACAATACAATATAACAAAAGACTAGGCTGGCAAAGGTAAGCTATCAACTGATAGCTGAAATGACCTGACCAACAGTCTTTAGCCTGGGTAATAATATTTAGAATTTCTTTGAAAATCGCAACTAATTCTACATATAAAATTTGAATGCGTATATATACAGATTCTTTCTTCGACGTGGTCCTCCAGAACTGCTAACTGGCCTGTGGAGTAACTGACAGACCACCAGGAATGTCAGGCATCAGAGGCCCAGATGCTGAGAAACTGTTTGGCATCAAAGACAAATACGTCTGTCATTGAGTTCTCTACCACCTACTCTCCTCTGAGGCCCGAAGCTCCCCTGGCAATCCCATAAAGCTTTGCCAGCAGGTACCCAGAGATTCTGGCAAGACCTCAACATTATTCTGAGTTGCATTACTATTTCCAATACTAATTTTATACTTTATGAACCACTTTTGATTCTCTACTCCACTGTCGTGGCTTCTCTCCAAAGAAGCCAGACCTTAGCCAGGGTCAGGAGAATGGGCTTGAACCAGGCGGCCCAGCTTCTGCAGATACCTAAACTCTTGGATTGTCGGTTCCCTCATCTATAAATGTAGGTAACGATGCCTGCCTTATGGGATTGCTGGAAACTGAAATGTCAGACACGAAGCACCTAATCCGCAGGCTGGCACGTAGAGGCGATTAGCAGTTGTACCTCTTCTCTCTTTTTAAATTTGTCCTCATAGCATTCAGAAAGATGAGGCATCAGAAGTTCAGATACATAAGAATCCCAGTAATGTGCTTAAACTTGGTAATTACAGTCCAGGAGGGCAGAGGAAATATTTAAATAGCCTTAAGCGCCAATTTGTAAAAGGCCTGAGAAACGCAGCAGCTCATCGGCCACTCAGCACAGAGTTCTGAGAAGCAGGCTGATGGCCCTTTCGCTTCAGGATGGTTGGGCCTGAAAGTCGGCATCACCACAGATGGCCCTGCGGGCCTCAGTGTCCTCGGCCATATGTGACAGACCAGTAGGTACAGTGGTTCACCCTCCTAGTGCCTCTAACTCCTCGTAGGTAGTATTTGCACTTCTCTGCCCCTGGCCGTGTGTTGTGTGGATTCGTCCGTGAGCGGAGGGGAGCTATCCCTGGGGAAGAAGAGATAAGACAGGAAAAGACCTGGAAGGCAGGTGGAGAGGAGACGTGGCAAGTGAACAGAAGGCAAGGACTGGGGTTTTGAGGTAAGAGGGAAACAAAGCAGTGGCCTTGAAGGTCAGGATTCCCGGGGATTGGATGGGTAAATGAATTCTAGGATAAGTTGCTGCTGTATGTTATTCAATTCAGGGTCTCTCTTTAAGAGCTAAGGCTGCTAACCAAAAAGTTCGGCAGTTTGAATCTACCAGGCGCTCCTTGGAAACCCTATGGGCACTTTTACTCGGTCCTATAAGGTCGCTAAGAGTCAGAATCCACTCGACAGCACCGGGTATTTTTTTTTTTTTTTTTGGTTCTTTGGTAGTTAAACTTCGTTTCTTTTGGACATGATATTGTGCTGAGACAGGCAGTATGGTCAACTGCAAAAACTGCCACCAACTCTTCCTATTTATGCATGAGCATCCCTTTGCAGTGTAGTTTTGTAGCTCCCTCCCAAGAGGTGAAGTGCGCTGGTCACCTCTTGAAGCTGCATTTGGCCACATGCCTCGGGTTGGCCAGTGGGACGTGAGCAAATGAGAGGTGAGCAGAGGCCTACCAGTGAGTCTGCCCTGGGACTGGCTTCTCTCGTTGCTCCTGGAAACCCATGGGAAGAACCCCGCCTGCCCTGCGGGATGAGAAAGACGTGGCCCGGTGGTGTCCCTAGTCCCTGCCGATAGCCAGCCAACCTTCAGACATGTGAGTGAGGCCATGGGTGCCAGTGGATGGTGAGCACGCAAGGGAGCACAGCCGTGTCATCTGGAGCCCGGCTGAGCTGTCTCAGCTGAATTTGGTCCTCAGGGCTAATCCACCGGACAGTGAACACATACGGGGTGGTTGTTTTCAGTGACCGAGTTTTGGGATGGTTGGTTATGCAGCAAAAGCTCCCTGATACAGACAGGAACAAGAAGGTCCAGGGCTTCAGGGGGTTGTTACGCCGTGGTGATATGTGCCTGGTGCTTGGTGCGTCTGGTAATTAGCAGCCTGTAAAAGAGCAGCTGCAGCCACTTAGACAGAGCAAACGTTAGGGAATCAGAGAACTTTGGAAATGCTAGTGCCCCAAGACCGCATCTACTCTGACCTGCCGCGGATGCAGGATCCCTTGGCACCACGCCAGGGCCTATCTGTGGAAAAACTAACTCCCATGGCAGTTAGTCTTAGACTGCTGAATGATCTCTCACAGCTGGCAGTGAAAATGGCGATGGCCAATAGAAACTGCTCATTAGCGCCCTTCTCAGGCGGCACCTGGGGCAGGCGCCCTACCTGCCGTACCTTAGTTACACCTCTGCACCGCGCCCTGCACCGTGCCCTGCACCGCGCCCTGCGGATCCTGCTCTCCCATGTGGCTCCCTGGGGACCCATTCTACCGAGAGTTCTCATTAGTGACATGCAGTGACATGGTGAATGAGACAGGTACTTTAGGATAATCCTGAGTCCAGAGGAGATGATAGGTGAGGGAAAGAGGCCAGCGCTCCTTTGAGCTCCCCCAGCCCCCCATCCCACCCCTGCTCTGGATGCTCTGCCAGGTTCCCATGCTGTGAGATGACCTTCCTCTGGGATGAGCCACTTCTCTGGTCTGGGGTGATTCAGCTAGCACCTATGCAAGGGTGTAAAGTCTAGGGTTTGGGTTGTTTGTTGGGAGTGAAGGGGGCTTAGAAAGTCGGGACAAGGACACAGGCACAGGATAGGTAGGGGGACACTCGCTGTGCTGAGCGTACGAGATGAGGCGTGGAGGTGGTGTGTGCATAGTGCGCGGGGATGCCACGCGTAACCCATCTGTGTTGTGACGTGGTTTTCTGTGCTCAAGGGACACGTATACAAACTTGATGGCAAAGAAAATTGACCTGGGGTGGAGTCAACGACTAGCCTCAAAGTGGGATGAATGGGCTTGTCATTCATTCATTCAATCATTCATTTATTCAGCACATAGGTACTGAAGACTTGGCACTGGGGAGGAATGCAGTGACCAAAATATGCAAAGTATCTGAACTTACGGGGCTCATTTACTAGAGGAGGAAATATTCAATAAACAAATTAGTACAGGATGTAATTCCAGGTGCAGAAAGCAGGTGAGGGCCCAGAGTGTTTCTGATGCCTCTTTAGGTAACATGCTCGGGAGAGGCTCTCTGAGGAGGTGACATTTGCAGACTTCTGAATTCAGGGAAGCCCAGGCCATGTGATTCCCTGAGGGAGAGGATTCCAGGCAGAGAGACAGCCAGTGCAAAGGCACAGTGAGGGATGGAACCAGGAGTGAAGGGGTGGCTGGGGAGCTGGAGCCTGAGAGGAGGCTGGGCTGCAGCACGTGCAGGGCCTCGGAGGCCACGTGAAGAATGTAAAAAGCAAAATCATAGGGGTGGGGAAAACGCAGGACAGGGAGGCCAGTGGGGTTCTAGGAATGAAGCTGGGGTGGGCAGCCTGGGAAGATGGAGGGCAGGGCGGTGACCTGATCTGACTTATGTTTGCCGAGGATCCTCCCTGACTGTTGTATGGGGAATAGGAGGCTTTGAAGGAGCCTTGGAAACACAGAGCTGCAAATAGTGGCCCCAACGCTGGGTGACCTTGGCCTGCAGCTTTGCCTCCCTGAGTCTGAGTTCTTGTCCATAAAATGATAATAACAGTACTAATGGTGTTGTTAGACAACTTAACACCTATTTTGGGGGCGCCTGGAGCACCTGCTTGTCCACAAGGAGCCCTGGTGGTGCAGTGGTTAAGTGCTCGGCTGCTAACTGAAAGGTCAGGGCTTCAAACCCACCAGCTGCTCTGCAGGAGAAAGATGTGGCAGTCTGCTCCCCTAAAGATTACGGCATCGGAAACCTACGGGCAGCTCTACTCTGTCCTGTGGGGTTGCTGTGAGCCTGAATGGACTGGATGGCAGTGGGTTTGGTTTGGTTGGCCGTGTCCATGTGTGGTGCCAGGGGCTGAGCTGTAACCAGGATTGAAGGAGAGGGACTTGGGAAAGGCCCAGGTGTGCCGAACACAGGGTGAGGTTCAATCGGGGAATTATTATTCAGCCAGCGTCCCGGTCCAAGGAAGGGAGCGGCTCTCGGCATCGTACCCCCAGGGCTTAAATCCACCCGGTGTTCTCTTCATTCCTAGAGACGCAGACCACATGCCACGGAACCCAGAGACCTCCCTGCCCTGGGTTTACCCCCACTTCTAGCTCCCTGCGATTCTGCCTTTTAAAGTCTATGGTTTCTTAAGTGGCTTGCAAGTATTTGCCTTCTTTTGGTATATTGTATCTTTTGTGCTATGAATCTTTCAGTGTTTTATTCTGGCAACGTTTTGGTATGTTAATACTCCCAGTGAGTCCAAATCTGCTTCCCTCAGGTGTCCAGAAATGCAGAAATACCAGTTTCTTCGCCTTGGCCTTCTCGACACAAGGGTGACAGCAGGGGTGTTCTGGGCAGCATCATTGTTGTTGTTATTGACACAACCTCAGATAGTCATGTTAGGAAACTGTAGCTTAGAAAAAAATGTAACTTTTTAAATGGTTTCAAAACCATCCTCTAAACAAACTGTGGTACATCTATACAGTTATTCAATGATAAATGAGCTGTATTCACAATAGCCAAAAGGTGAAAACAACCCAAGGGCTCATCAGCAGAGGACTGGATAGACAAAATGCGGTACGTACAGGCGATGGATTATTATTCAGGGAAAAAGAGCAATGAAGTCCTGATATATGCTACGACACACAGGAACCTTGAAAACATTATGCTAAGTGAAATAAGTCAGACACAAGGGACCAATATTGTATGATCCCACTTAAATGAAAATATCTAGAATAGGCAGATCCCTCAAGACAAAAGACTAGTGGTTACTAGGGGACAGGGGGAGGCAGAACGGAGAGTTAGAAAAAGAAATGAGTTATTAAGCTACGAAAGACATGGAGGAATCTTAAATGTATGTTCTTAGGTGAAAGAAGCCAGTCTGAAAGGCTACATGATATTCTGGAAAAGGCCAAACTGTAGAGGCGGCTACCTGGCCAACCGACTGGAAGAGATCCATATGTATGCCTATTCCAAAGAAAGGTGATCCAACTGAATGTGGAAATTATCCAACAATATCACTAATATCATTAATATCTTTGCTGAAGATCATTCAAAAACGGCTGCAGCGGTACAGTGACAGGAAACTGCCAGAAATTCAAGCCGGATTCAGAAGAGGACGTGGAACCAGGGATATCATCGGTGATGTCAGATGGATCCTGGCTCAAAGCAGAGAATACCAGAAGGATGTTTACCTGTGTTTTATTGACTATGCAAAGGCATTCGACTGTGTGGATCATAACAAATTATGGATAACATAACATTGCAAAGAATAGGAATTCCAGAATGCTTAATTGTGCTCATGAGGAACCTGTACATAAATCAAGAGGCAGTGGTTCAGATATAACAAGGGGATAGTGCACGGTTTAGAGTCAGGAAAGGTGTGCATCAGGGCTGTATCATTTCACCATACCTATTCAGTCTGTATGCTGAGCAAATAATCTGAGAAGCTGGACTATATGAAGAAGAATGGGGCATCAGGATTGGAGGAAGACTCATTAACAACCTGTGTTATGCAGATGACACAAACTTGCTTGCTGAAAGTGAAGAGGACTTGAAGCCCCTACTGATGAAGATCAAAGACCACAGCCATCAGTATGAATTACACCTCAACATAAAAAAAACAAAAATCCTCACAATTGGACCAATAAGTAATAGCATGAAAAGATTGAAGTTGTCAAGGCTTTCATTTTACTTGGATCTACAATCAACACCCATGGAAGCAGCAGTCAAGAGATCAAAAGACATATTGCATTGGGCAAATCTGCTGCAAAAGACCTCTTTAAAGTGTTGAAAAGCAAAGATGGCACCTTGAAGACTAAGGTGCACCTGACCCAAGACGCGGTGTTTTCAATTGCCTTATATGCAAGTGAAAGCTGGACGATGAATAAGGAAGACTGAAGAAGAATTGATGCCTTGAATTGTGGTATTAGCAAAGAATGTTGAATATACCGTGGACTGCCAAAAGAACGAACAAATCTGTCTTGGAAGAAGTACAACCAGAATGCTCCTTGGAAGCAAGGATGGTGAGACTACGTCTCGCATACTTTGGACATGTTATCAGGAGGGACCAGTCCCTGGAGAAGGACATCGTGCTCGGTAAAGTATAGGGCCAGTGAATAAGAGGAAGACCCTCAACAAGATGGATTGATGCAGTGGCTGCAACCATGGACTCAAGCATAATAAAGATTGTGAGAATGGTGCAGGACCGAGCAGTATTTGGTTCTGTTGTACACAGGGTCGCTATGAGTTGGAACTAACTTGAAGGCACCACCACCAACAAAAGAGACAGTGAAAAGATCGGTGGTTTCCAGGGGCTCAGGGGAAGGTGCAAAGGGATGAGTCGGTGGAGCCCAGGGCATTTTTAGGGCAGTGAAACTGTTCTGTATGATGCTGTAATGGTGGGGCTAGATAGCTGCGATGGTTGCACCACATGGTGACTGTAATTAATGGAACAGTTTGGTAGTTATTTGTCCCTCAGGCGAACGAGGAAGAGAAGACTTCGAGTTATTGAACCTGTGTGTTGGAGAGAGCTACTGGGCTCTCTGGTCTGCTGTTTGTGGACTCTGATGCACCACTGGGTTGAAAGGCATATTGTCTCCACTGTTCTAATCCAGCATCACCATGCCCGGAGGAGGGGAGTGGGAATGTCTGGGATAAGGCCTAATGATCTCCTGGGGCAGAAATTGTCCTTAGTTCAGCGCAATGCAGAGAGCCAGATTATGTATGTTGTTCTGGGTCCCTCCCACCCTGAGGGCGCCCCACAGAGGAAAGAGTGACCAAGAGCATCGCCCTAAGCAGCAAAAGTAACTTTGGCAGCTTATTTCTTCAGTCACATCCCTTGTCTTGCAGCTGTAAGCATAGCCCACATCCTCTCTACAAAGGTAGCGGCATTTGACATTCCAGAAGCTTGCTGAACTTCATCTGCTCCTGGGTGTCATGCCACTACTCTGACACTAAAACTCCCTTTCTCAAGCAGGACAATCTTCTCACTCTTCTTCCTAAATTAGAAAACTATTTACACCTCATTTATAGTGTGGCAGGAGCACCCACAAAGCAAAGCCATTTTCTACTAGACATTATTTACCGTCTTCAGTAAAAATTCTGACACAATGGAAAAGCACAATTTACATTTATTCAGAGATCATGTTCTAACACCAAGCAATTGAAAACTTTCAGAAAGATCTCTTGACTATTCCTCTCTCTGTCAACATTTTCAACCCTGAACACCAACCATTTGCAGCTGGCTTTGTGTAACCGGTGGATTCAAACATCCGCCATCATCAGGGGATCCACTGTTTCTGTCCACCCCCACAGCAGGGCAGCGTGTGCTCAGAGGTCTCTGCTCGATTGGTCAGAAGCTAAGAGCAGTCACTCCCAGATTCTAATAGAGAGGAGAGGATTTTTCTTTAATAGACTTTATTTTTTAGAACAGTTTTAGGTTTACAGAGAAATTGCACAGAAAGTACAGAGCATTCCCATAAGCCCCTTCTTACTCCTGCACAGTTTTCCTATTTTTCAACACCTTGCATTGCACTGTGTGGTACATTTCTTACAACTGATGAACCAATATTGTTATATCATAATTAACTAAAGTTCACAGTTTACATTAGGGTGTAGTCTCCATGTTCTACCCCAAAGTGGAACTAACCCTAACCAAGGTGGCCCAGATTGCAGTGTTCACTTCCACTTCTGGAGGCTCGGCTCCTTATAGTCCCTTTACATAAAGACAGGGTCCCGTAGCCAGGCAGCCGGCCGTGGAACAGGTTGGTTTAGACTCTGATTTGTTCTGCTTCATGGGATTAAACTCTAATTGTGTTCTCTTGGCTCACCTCACTTCCATGGTCACAAGAATGCAAACCATTCCAAGGTTCTGCCAGATTACATCCCTCCCTCCTTCCTTACGCTCCAAACTCTGGCTGACCTAGATAGTCTTCTCTGAGAACCCCAAAATACAACCTTTTATTTCTACTCGTCAATCCTGATGACTTTTTTTCTCTTTATACAGCAGAATCTCCCTCACATCACTCCTGCCGGCAGTGCAATGGGTTTCTCTTACTTACGGCCTTTCTGGCCTTGGGTTTATAATTATGCCAAAAATGACTGAGTGGGCTGCAGCCTGCCCTGTGATTGGTCTATTTCATGTGCCTTGCAGGGATTGGTCAGTTTACTATGCAAATAAGGTATGTAAAACCACCAATAAGATTAAGTGAACTTGTGGGGATTGGTTAGTTTGTGGCCTGGCTGGGAGGGCCATGCCTTGAAATTGATAAGGAGCTTGTGTATATAAGCAGCCAACCCAACAGAAGTAGAGAGAGAGAGGCAATGGGAGAGAGACGGAACTTCCTAAAAGAGCTGTAATATAGGTCAAGAGCTGTA
The DNA here is from genome assembly GCF_000243295.1 of Trichechus manatus latirostris. Classification (NCBI taxonomy): domain Eukaryota; kingdom Metazoa; phylum Chordata; class Mammalia; order Sirenia; family Trichechidae; genus Trichechus; species Trichechus manatus. The sequence continues at coordinate 2,118,770 of NW_004444082.1, read as the reverse complement.
ACACTGAAGACGCCATGAGACGATGGAAGATGGTGGCAGCAGTATGAGCAGCGGGAACCACTGGACCGGCAGATGGCTGAGGTGGTGCTTGCTGGCCCACGGAAAGAGAGAGAGCTGAGTGCCTTCAGGCAGGAGACTTGCTGGCAGAATGGGGAGCTTCAGGGCACTTGGTGGTGGAGCCAAAAGAGCTGTAACACTTTCCCGAGAAGGGCAGATGTCCAGGAAGGCCCAGCAGCAGAGGCAAGGCCTGGTGAGGCCCGGTGGCTGAGAGAAGGGCCGGCCTGTAGGCAGGGCCAGGAAAAAGCTGAGAGCTGTCTTGGTTGGAAGCTGTCCTGAATGATGAACTGCATCCTGTGTCCTAAGTTGTATCCTGTTACTTCCAAGTTGATCCTGATCCCTGGTTGTAGCCTGTTACTTCCCTAATAAACCATATAACTGAGAGTATGGTCTATGAGTTCTGTGTGGTCATTGCAATGAATTATTGAAGCCAACAGAGAAGTATAGAGTGCCACGGGGGATATGTTTGGTGTCAGAAATGGTGAAAAAGAGAGTGGAGGTATGTCTGACTTCTACCTCATAGGAAGCAGTTTTGTGTTGATCTTGATTCTCATCCCTCCTTGGGAATTTAGCCAAGTTCAGATGCTAGGTTACACTGCCCATCTACTTTGCATATTGCATAGGTCTTTCCAAATGGTTTTATTCCTGTGCAAAGTAACTAATTTATTATTTTCCCCTGTCTGTCCATCTTGCTCCATTTTCTTTTGTTCCTTGTATTATTGCATAAGAAAAATATTGATACCCATACTATTATTGTTCTTCCACTTGAAACGATTTAAAATATTACTACTTCAACCCCTTTTCCCAAAAGGAAACATCCTCTTAACTATGCCAACTGATCCATCTGGAAGGATTATATTTTATCTATCTTAGATAACACTGACTTGCTTTTTTATCCCTTTGTTCTAAGGGTGCTCTGTGCCATGTTCCTATTGCTATTCCCTAGGGTATTTCTTGTATTCTTTTTTAAAAAAAATTGAAGCAATTTCAGACTTAGAGAAAAGTTTATAAATACACTAAACAGAACTATTTTTTCCTAAACCACTTGTAACTTGCCCACATGATGTCCCATCTCCGCTAAATTCTTCAGATGTATTTGCTACAACAAGGACATCTTCTAGATAACCACATCACAACTGCTCAAGTCAAGAAATTAACATGATATATTTCTACCATCTAATCCTCAGACTCCCTTTAAATTTTGCCAATGGTCCTAATAATGTTCTATGTAGCCAAAGGATTCAGTCTAGCCTCTTGCTTTGCATTCAGTGGTCTCTTTGTTGTTGCCGTAAGGTGCCGTGAGGTTGGTTCCGACTCATACTGACCCCATGTACGAAAGAACGAGACACCGCCTGGTCCTGCACCATCCTCATAATCATTGCTATATTCGAGCCCATTGTTGCAGCCACTGTGTCAATCCATTTCATCGAGGGTCTTTATCTTTTTTCACTCAACTAAAGTTGTCTCTTAATCTCCTTCAATCTTGAATTATCTCACAGTCTTTCCTTGACTATCATGACCTTAATTTTTGAATATTACAAGACAGCTCTTTAGTAGAACGTCCCTCAGTTTGGGTTGGTCTGATCTTTCCTCCTGGTTAAATTCAGATTATGTATCTTTGCAGGAATATCATATAAGTGATGTTATGCTCCCGTTGCATTTCTTCAGGTTGCACATTTCAGCTTATCCCATGACTGGCAATGTTCACTCTGATCACTTAATTAAGGTGATGGCTTAGGCTGGGTTCTCTAAAGAAGCAAAACCAGTGAAGCAACTACATACACACACACACACACACACACACACACACACAGAGATCAAGGAAGTGGCTCATGTGGTTGCAGAGGCTGGAAAGTCCCAAAAAGTCCCAAATCTATGGGTCAGGCTGGAGGCTTCTCCTGACTCACATCTTCGAAGATCCAGACCACATGGGGCAAACCCAAGACCAGACAGCCGAGGCTGATAAATCCTAAGATTAGCAGGCAAGCTGCTAGCTCAAGTCACAAGAACCAGAGGTCGGATGAACAAGAATCAGCTGCAGGATCCAGAGCGAGCAAAATCCTTGCCAGAAAGTCCACCCTGTATTGGATGGAGGCCACATCCGCAAGGAAACTCCCTTTCCATTGATTGGCTACTCACAGCAGATTCCATGATGGAAGTGATCACATTATATCAGATCTCATCATGGAGGTGATTACATATTATATGACTGCCAAACTACATCATAACTGCCAAACCCCTGAGAATCATGGCCCAGCCAAGCTGACACACAACCTTAACCATCACAGGTGCTGTTGGCCAGTCTTCTCCACCCTACAGTGACTCTTTTCCTTAGTAAATAACAAGTATTTGGGAGGGAGATTTTCTGAGACTGTCAATATATTCGTCCTCATCAAACTTTCAAGTTTCAAGTTCGTGTATTTTCTTATTTATATCAATTATGGATTTGTGGACTGCCATTTTAGTCAATGCATTTTAATCAATTACTATCATTGTCAGTTTGCACGCTCCAAAAGGTCTCACCCGAGAGTATGGCCCCCAGACACCCTTTTAGCTCAGTGGTGAAGTTACCTCCGAGGTTCACTGTTCAGCCTGGGAGTGGACAGCCCTGT
>NW_004444082.1:2047011-2115941 GCF_000243295.1 Trichechus manatus latirostris | reverse complement strand
GTAGAAATTTTTGAAATGGTGTATCTTTGGTTATGTGTATTTTCACCAAAAAAAAAGGTTGAGAAGTTAGAGGGTTGATATGTTGTGGGGTTGTTAACCAACGTCACAAAACAACATGTGTGCTACTGTTTCATAAGAAACTATTTGTTCTGTAAGCCTTCACCTGAAGTACAATAAAAAAAAAAATGTATAAAATAAAAATAAAAAGATCCCAGATTTGGTCAGTGGGACGCTCTTCAAGCTGGCTTCTGTAATAGGTCTTGTCATTCTTTGAGCAATGCCCTACTGTATGGCACAAGATGTTCCAGGCTCATCTTGCACTTTCCCTGCCCTGGCCCTGGAATCATCCATTTCTCCAAGGTGCCCTTGTTCTTCTTAGTGAAAAACAGTATTAGAAACCAAGATCTGGTCACTAAATGCGCTCATTGCTTTTGGAGTATTGCTGTTCCCAGGCCCTCTCGGAGGGCAGATGTAGGGAACATATGCATATATGTATATACGCATGCATACATTTGCATCTGTATTTATTCCTATATCTATCTCCCTATATTGAAAACGTTCATGTCTTCAATTCTAATCAAATGACATGATTCAAGCTGGTTTTCTCCCTTTCCACTTCTCCAACAGTGAGAAATCTGGATCCCATTATCTTTAGTATATTTACTTATTTGGTTGGTTTCTCAATGTACCCAATCTCCCATCACAGCCACCGTCCCTGCCCCTATACCTGTGCAGATGCCCTTTTCACCACGTGTGGATGCCTGTGCCCACACCAGGCTGGACCCCCACAAGGATGGTTTTCTCACCCCATTCAGGCTTTGATACCACCAAGTGGTTCAGTCCTCTGTGGAGATACCCTCACTCTCCTCAGGCCTCCAGCTCTGAGGACATCACAGCTTACTCCTTTCCCCCACCCCAGGTAGACACCTACTTTGCTTGGCTCTACTTACTTTTTTTTCCTGACCATTTAAAAATTGGTTATTGTGGTAAAATATATATCAAGAAATTTTTAATTTTAACTATTTTTAAGTGTACAATTCAGCGACATTAATTACCTTCATCATGTGCAACCATCACAGCTGTCTCTCTCCAAAAGTTTTTCATCACTCCAAACAGAAATTCAGTACCACGTAAGCAATAACTCATATCCCCTCCTCCAGCCCCTGGTAACCACTAATAAACTTTTTTGTCTTTATGCATTTGTCTATTCTAGATCTTTACGTAAGTGGGATCATACAACATTTGGTATCAAGGTAATGCTGGTCTCATAGAATGAGTCAAAATAACTCTTACATATCATTAAGTGAGGAAGGATTTGAGGAATAAAAAAGAATAAAAGTACCTAGGAACCAACTTGAGGGGACCTAACAACAACATTGTAGAGGAATTTTTAAAAAGCCAAAACATAAAAATCACAATGAGACACACCCGAAATTGCCTAGGGAAATATTTCCACCCCTAGCCAGATACTTAAAGTTATGTTCATATCAATGAATTGATTGAGTTGAGCAGGTACTTTGTGATTTCCAAAAACCAGTTGATAAAATCTTAAAAGGGCTAAGGTTAGATTGGAAAAAATATGGGAAATGGTAATCATTTGGAAGAAAATTTAGAATATTTAAACACACTTTAGTTCAACAGTAATTATGTTTTGTGCTATGGGCTTAAAAATAATTTCCAAGATTTTTAGGTAACTTATTGATATTAAATTGAGTAATATTCATTACAATTTACTTTTATATACTTTTGCTTTTTTATACCACAGAAAGGATATATATATGTGTGTATATATATATCTGATATAAATATGTATATTTGGGTTAGATAACGTGTTCATTTTTGCCACTTTAAAAAGTATTGTAAGAGATATGTGCTAAAGACAGAAAGCTTTATAAAAGGGAATTTTATGAAAGGGAATTTCATTTGATAATGATCAAAGTTTTTATCTGTCATGGCTAAAGTTTAATGTGTTAATTTATGAGATTTTAAAGAGCTTTATTATCAAAAAGTGTATAAAGCTAAAAATTGGGTTTCTTTCTGATAAAACAACAAAATTTTCTTCAATTACTAGACTAAAATTGGTTAAGGGTTAACTTCTGTGTAATCTACTTGAAAGGCAGAAGCTCTATGTCTCATTAAAATAAGCTGAATTCATCATGTTCTTGCAAAGCAAGCCTTGTGGCTTTTAAAAAAGCTAAGCTTTTACTTTTAAAATCTTTCATTATCGCTTTGGTTAGATAGCTATTTAAGTATTGTTCCTTGGTGACCGATGATAAACTCCTGACAACTCTGAAACTTCTTGAAAATACGTAAAAGATTTGCTTCTTCTTTGTAGGAGAAAATGCTAGAAATAATAAGGTTCATTTAATGCGCTATGAGTTTCATGAAATGTGTTGTCAAATCAAGAGAAGTGCCTAATTTTCTTTGAGTTAAAATTTTGTATGAGTGTCAGTGCTTCCTGTGATGTTTTGCCTGACACTAGAGAACATAATTTTTATTTTTTTAGTTGTACTTTAAGTGAAAGTTTACAATTCAGGTTAGTCTCTCATACAAAAATTCATACACGCCTTGTTACGTGACCCTAATTGCTCTCCTTACACCGTGACAGCACACTCCTCCTTTCCACCCCTGATTTCCTGTGTCCGTTCAACCAGCTGCTGACCCTCTCTGCCTTCTCATCTCACCTCCGGACAGAAGCTGCCCATTTAGTCTCATGACAACATGATTTTTAAATTGCCAACTTGGTCGCAGCTTTAATTGGGAATCCACATGGTTTACCTATGGAGTTTTATTAATATTCAGATGTTTAGAGACTTGATAATCTTAATAAATTCTAGGTATGCTATTATGTCTCAGGATTATTATATGTTAGTTCTGAAGTTCTTCCAAAATAGGGTTAATCATTATGTTTAGAGATATTTTCTCTAAAGTTTTTAAAATTAACTTTATTTTGCTTGCGTTAATTTGTAATGAATTCTCATCGGGTTTTTTTTATTACTGGTAATAAGTTAACCATGGCCATTTTTACGTTTTGTCTTCTTCAGACAGTTTTTACTTTGCTGACTCCCTGAAAGTGATTGATTAGAATATTTCAACAAAAAGTGGATGATACCAGAAACTTATGTAAAGGACACTTTACATAAGTATTGTTGGCCTAGTATTGTAGACCGCCCACTGTGCAGCTAAACTTGCAGGACTCGAACCTTAGGTCTACATCTCTCACCTCAAGTGAGTGCTTCCATCTGCCTGGACTGCAGTGCTGACAGATGACCTCAAGATAAAACTTTCTCCAGGTCACCCAGAAGCAGATGGTCTTTGAATGTTGACAGCTTTCCCAAGACCAATGGAACAAGTAACCCAATAGACTTTTTAAACATTCTTTCGATAATGAATAAATTGATTGTATTTGTTTGCTTCTCCCTGCTTGTATTTAAAGCCCAATTACGGAAAGAGAATGCTTTTGTTAAATTAGCCCAGGCAGTAGCTCCAGCGGGAAATTTGACAGATTGTTGGATTTGCCACCCTTACCCCCATTCAGTACGTTCTAATTCAGACCCTTTAGCTTTACTCAATTACTCTGAAATCCTGAACACCACCGTCACCTCAACCATCCGAGTAACTCACGGAATTCGAGTCAGACTCCGGCATCCTCCAAATGCCCAATATGATTTATTGGGAGGGTTCTAAATGCTCAATAATTTAACAAAAATAAGTGGTGTTTTAGGTGATGTTCTGCGAAAACATTCCCTGAGATGAGAATATGTATGCAAATGATTTATTAAGGATGTACTCTGAGGAGAAACTGGTAAGAGAGTGGGGGCAGCAGGACAGGAAGGAGAAGAAGCCAGGCATGGTGTCATCTCAGGTGAGTCTTATAGAGGGCAGCTTTAGCTGATCTGCAGGGCAGGGAGCTGGGCTTTCACACTCCCAGCCATTGACTAAGAGCCACTGGCAGGATATAAGCTCCCGAACACGTCCAGCTTGAGTAGCCTTAGGGGAGTCTCTGGGAAGAGTTGTTGGTATGAGGCATTGTAAACAAAAGCACTCATGCAGAAGCGCACGAAAGGGGAATGGGATCTTGGTGGAGCATGAAAATGTTCCCTATAGTCCACCTCTTGCACTGCTTGATCCACGTCCATGTCACATTACGTTCACTCTAACCTCTCACGGTTTCTTCAGGATGATGGTTGGTCTCAGTTTCTGGGTAAACTTTTACAAGAGGAGGGTTGTACATCCTGCTTGCCGTAGTGGTCATGAGGGCGTAGATAATATTCATCATCTATGCTAACACTTCTGTTGGTTTAGTTGGATTACTTGAGTCGGGGGAGAGAGGGGACATAAATAGTTTTCACTACAAATGGAATTAAAGGACTTATCCAGATATTATTACGTATAAAGCGCTTGGAATTCTTGGACATTACTTGAACATTAGAGTTGAGATTATGGCATCCAGAGCTAAACAAGTTAAACTTTACATACTGTTATTCTGCCTGATCTGCTCCAGGCTACAACAGGCAAATGTTCCAGATTTTCCTGAATGTTCCAGATTTGTCCAGGTTTCAGATTGTTTGTCCCACTTTTGAAATTCTAACATTTCAGCATCTAAACATTCTCTCGGTCGGTCTCTCCCACAGAGAAAGACCACAGGAGTTTTTTATAACCACATGTCTTCTCTAGTGCAGCTCATTGCTACCAACTGTGGCCAAGTGAATGATGCATCATACCAAAGATCAGCAGCAAGCAGGAGCAGAGGCGAGGCAGCCTGGCTCTGTGAGAGGCAACTGTGGCCATCACGAAAGTCAATACAGAGGATCACAGCGAGGAGTAACAGCAGCATCGACAACCCGTCAGGAAGACGCCCATCAGATGCTAGGATCCAATCTTACAAGAAACTTGTCAGAAAGCTGCGGATGCCCAAGATGCAATCTGAAGGAAAGAGATGAGAGAAGAGTGGTGAGCTCACGTACGTTCAGAAGACAAACGAGGGCAAGTGAACAAAGAACTGGGAACTCAGACGTTCCCTAAGGGAGATTTTATCTCAAAGCTGGGGTTGCTGGCGCAAGTCAAGTCTTCCTAAGAGAAGCCACTGTCTCCTGATCCTACCAATCATTTTCCAGTTTAATAAAATTGTGATTTAGCATTTTATCTTGACTTTCATAAGCTAGAACAGGTTATTTTAATCATTTACCACTTACATTTGCTGTGTATTAATTATATACCATGTACTGGACCCTGAAATTGTGAGTGAATCTCTTGGTCTTTTTTTTTTTTTTCCTAACCTTACTTTCCTCCATTAACATTGGGATTAGGGCTATCCCTCTGCCTTCTAGAAAGATGCATGAAATAGATTACCTTAAAATGTTAAAATATATATATATGTATATATAAAGGGCCAGCAAATGAAGCAGCATATACTGTGAGTGAGGTTGGACAGGTAAATGGGGTTAGGCTGTGAAAGCCAGGCTATGTGCGTGGTCACCAGCTGCCTTGTTTCATTTGTTCCTGGAGGCTGTGTCAAAGCGTGATAAGGGGAGATCTCATCTGTTTCAGAAAAGTAGTTCTTAGAGGCTGGAGAGAGGAGAGCCTGGGAGGTTTTTTAGAATGCTCTTGCAATGGCCCAGGGGAGAGGTGACAGGGAATGGCAGGGGCCGTGAGAAGAAAGAGAACGAGCGAATGTGAGCAATGTGTTGGCGAGACAGTCGCTGCTATGCAGTGATGTATTGTCAGAAGCGAGGGAGAGAAAGGAGTGAAGGATGCCTCCAAAATGAACTGAAATCCAAGTGATATTGGGGCAGAAGTTTCTCACACCCCCCTCCTCCATTTGTTTTGCTTAACAAATAGCACTGCACTGTAATGACAAGGGTTGGAGATTAGGTATCAATGATATCTCAGCCAGGGCCTCTAGAAAGCAAGAATTAACATGTAATTAATGTTTAATTTGGGAATTGTTATGGATTGAATTGTGTCCCCCCAAAATATGTGTTGTAAATCCTAAACCGCTATACCTGTGGATGTAATCCCATTTTGGGGGTAGGACTTTCTGTTTCTGTTAATGAGACCATATCAGTGCAGGGTGTGTTTTAAGCCAATCACCTTTGAGATATAAAAAGAGCAGATCAGGCACAGGGAACAAGCACAAATGAAGAGGAACCTAGGAACAGAAGCTGAAGAGACAAGGACCTTCCTCAAGAGCCGACAGAGAGAGAAAGCCTTCCACCAGAGCTGGCAACCTCATTTCGGACTTCTAGCCTCTTAAACTGTGAGAAAATAAATTTCTGTTTGTTAAAGCCACTCGCTTTTGCTATTTCTATTATAGCAACATTAAGGAACTAAGACAGGGATTCCATGTCCATACCTGCCCAATGTGCCAGAATTCTCTGGAAGGTTTTGAAGGCGACATTGCCGAGAGTGTACAGCATGGAGATCTTCTCTTTAGGGTGACAGCTCAATTTCTCCAGGAAGAATCCTCTGATAGCCTGCTGGGAGTAGCCACCTGGGTGCCAGGCATTCAGCGAACAAGGTGAGAAAGGGAAGCTGTGAGGCCGACTGCCCTCTCCGAAGACTCTAACTTGATTCCCTGCTTCCTTCCTCATGCTTCAGGCAGCTCTCCATTGCATCTGCTGCCACAGGTCCTCAGACCGTCCGTGGAGTACAGGACGAGCCAGCTCTTTTTCTGCATTTCAACTCTTTGACATACCCCTTTAGGTTGTGGCTTCCTCTTCTCTGCTAAATCAGTTTCCACTACTCCAAAAATTTGTTAAAATTCCACTGTTCTGTTTGCATTTTCCTTTTCATTCCTCCACCTTTTTTTACTAGGAAATAGCATTACTTAACATTTTTATATTTATTTTAACAGAAGGGCATAGCATACACTAGTTCTATTTAATGTTCTTTAGCTTTATCCATAATGTCCTGTAGAGGTACAAAATAATTAACTAAAATAACTTAAAAATCCCATTGCTGTGCAGTTGATTCCAGAAGATGTGGCGGTATGCTTCTGTAAAGATTGTTGTTGTTGTTAGATGCTGCTGAGTAGGTTCCAACTCATAGTGACCCTACTTGCAACAGAATGAAACACCGCCCAGTCGTGCACCATCCTCACAATCATTGTTATGCTTGAGCTCACTGTTGCAGCCACTGTGTCAGCCCATCTTGTTGAGGGTCTTCCTCTTTTTCGCTGTCCCTCTACTTTACTAAGCATGGTGTCCTTCTCCAGGGACTGATCCCTCCTGATAACATGTCCAAAGTATGTGAGACGTAGTCTCGCCATCCTTGCTTCTAAGGAACATTCTGGTTGTACTTCTTCCAAGACAAATTTGTTCATTCTTTTGGCAGTTCATGGTATATTGAATATTCTTTGCCAACACCACAATTCAAAGGCATCAATTCTTCTTTGGTCTTCCTTATTCATAGTCTTTCGCATGCATAGAGGCAATTGAAATACCATGGCTTGGGTCAGGCACACCTTAGTCCTCAAGGTGACTTCTTTGTTTTTCAACACTTTAAAGAGGTCTCTTGCAGCAGATTTGCCTAATGCAATGTGTGTTTTGATTTCTTGACTGCTGCTTCCATGGGTGTTGATCGTGGATCCAAATAAAATGAAATCCTTGACAACATCAATCTTTTCTCCATTTATCATGATGTTGCTTATTGGTCCAGTTGTGAGGATATTTGTTTTCTTTATGTTAACATGTAATCTATGCTGAAGGCTGTAGTATTTGATCTTCCTTAGTAAGTGCTTCAAGTCCTCTTCACTTTCAGCAGGTAAGGTTGTGTCATCTACACATCACAGGTTGTTAATGAGTCTTCCTCGATCCTGATGCCCTATTCTTCTTTGTATAGTCCAGCTTCTCAGATTATTTGCTCAGCACACAGACTGAATAGGTATGGTGAAAGGATACAACCCTGACACCCACCTTTCCTGACTAAACCACAAAGTATCCCCTTGTTCTGTTTGAATGACTGCCTCTTGGTCTATGTACAGGTTCCTCATGAGTACAATTAAGTGTTCTGGAATTCCCATTCTTTGCAATGTTATCCATAATTTATTATGATCCACACAGTTGAATGCCTTTACATAGTCAATAAAACACACGTAAACACTTTTTTGGTATTCTCTGCTTTCAGCCAGGATCCATCTGACATCAGCAATGATATCCCTCATTCCACGTCCTCTTCTGAATCCAGCTTGAATTTCTGGCAGTTCCCTGTCAATATACTGCTGCAGCCACTTTTGAATAATCTTCAGCAAAATTTTACTTGCATGTGACATTAGTGATATTGTTCTATAATTTCTGCATTTGGTTAGATCATCTTTCTTGGGTATAGGAATAAATTTGGGTCTCTTCCAGGCAATTGGTCAGGTAGCTGTTTTCCAAATTTCTTGGCATAGATGAGTGAACACTTCCAGTGCTGCATCTGTTTGTTGAAACATCTCAAATGATATTCCATCAGTTCCTGGAGTGTTGTTTTTTGCCAATGCCTTCAGTGAAGCTTGGACTTCTTCCTTCAGTACCGTCAGTTCCTAATCATATGCTACCTTTTGAAATGGATGAACGTCAACCAATTCTTTTTGGTACAGTGACTCTGTATATTCCTTCCATCTTCTTTTGATGCTTCCTGCATCGTTTAATATTTTCCCTGTAGAATCCTTCACTATTGCAACTTGAGGCTTGAATTTTTTTCTTCAGTTCTTTCAGCTTGAGGAATGCCGAGTGTATTCTTCCCCTTTGGTTTTCTATCTCCAGGTCTTTGCACATGTCATTCTAATACTTTACTTTGTCTTTTCGAACTGCCCTTTGAAATCTTCTATTCAGCTCTTTTACTTCATCATTTCTTTAGCTTCATAGTTTTGCTTTAGCTACTCGACATTCAGGAGCAAGTTTCGGAGTCTCTTCTGACATTCATTGTGGTCTTTTCTTTCTTTCCTGCCTTTTTAATGACCCACACGTCTGTCAGTTCCCCCACGCATCTGTCAGTTTGTTGTACTGTGGGGGTTTGCATGTTGCTGTGATGCTGGAAGCTATACCACCGGTATTCAAACGCAAGCAGGGTCAACCATGGTGGATAGGTTTCAGCTGAGCTTACAAACTAAGACAGATGAGGAAGAAGGACCTGGCAGTCTACTTCTGAAAAGAATTATCCAGTGAAAACCTTATGAATAGCAGCAGAACACTGTCTGATATAGTGCCAGAAGATGAGCCCCTAAGGTTGGAAGACACTCAAAAGACGACCTGAGAAGAGCTGCCTCCTCAAAATAGAGTCAACCTTAATGACGTGGATGAAGTCAAGCTTTCAAGACTTCGTTTGCTTATGTGACATGACTCAAAATGAGAAGAAACAGCTGCAAACACCCATTATTAATCAGAATGTGTGATGTATAAAGTATGAATCTAGGAAAATTGGCAATTGTCAAAAATGAAATGAAATGCATAAACGTTGATATCCTAGGCATTAGTGAGCTGAAATAGACTGGTGTTGTCCATTTTGAATTGGACAATCATATAGTCTACTACTCCGGGAATGACAAATTGAAAAGGAATGACGTTGCATTCATTGTCAAAAAGAACATTTCAAGATCTCTCCTGAAGTACAACGCTGTCAGTGATAGGATAATATTCATACGCCTACAAGGAAGACCAGTAAATATGACTATTACTCAAATTTACCTACCAACCACTAAGGCCAAAGATGAAGAAATTGAAGATTTTTAGCCACTTCTATAGTCTGAAATTAATCAAACATGCAATCAGGATGCACTGATAATTACTGGTGATTGGAATGCAAAAGCTGGAGACAAGAATGATTGGTAGTTGGAAAATATGGCCTTGGTGTCAGAAATGATGCCAGAGATCACATGATAGAATTTTGCAAGACCAACGACTTCTTCATTGCAAATACCTCTTTTCACCAACATAAATGACAACTATACACGTGGACCCCCACCAGATGGAATACACAGGAATCAAATCGACTACATCTGTGGAAAGAGACAATGGAAAAGCTGTAAAGATTACAGCTGTGGAAACCCTGTGGAGCAGTTCTACCCTGTCCTATAGCTTGGCTATGAGTGGAATTGACTTGACAGTAGTGAGTAATGGAATGTAAAAACAGTATTCTGACAATACACCTTTAGTATGATATGTTCTAAGGACAAAAAGAACTCCAAGGATATTTTAAACTTTATATAGTGGATGTGTTCTTTTCAATGGTATTGGAATTTTAATTCTGAAATGGTTTTGTGTGAATTGTAGATTAGGGCAAATGAGTAAATATGTTCATGTTTGGGAACCAGGGTTTCCACTATGGGAGAATCAGAATGGGGGAAGGCATGGAAGACCTCTGTGTTGTTGGATTTGATACTATGGTTTTAAAAACCAACAATATTATGTGCTCCTATTGTGAAGTAGTGAGAAATTCACTAATTCACCAAATAGTGTGCTTGCTGGAAATGCTTGACCTAAATAGAATCACAAGTAAACCATCAGACAAATATAGAATGTGGGATGTTTTGCAAGGACTCTTCAAGGAACTCAGTGCCATGAAGAACGGTGAGATGAGGAGATTCTTCCATATTTGGGAAGAATAACAAGACAGAACACCCAAATGCAAATGTGTGAACCTTGATTGCATCTGAATTTACAGGAAAAAGAACTATAAAGAACACCTTCAGGACAATTGAGAAACTTCCAGTATGGACTCTATGTTAGATTATTTTAGGGAATGAATGTTGATTTTCTTAGGGACGGCAGAAATGCTGTTGTTGAAGTATGTAGGGTACCTGCTGCAGGGTCTGGAGGTGACTTTTAGATGGTATGGCAAAAGGAAGGTGTGTGTGCAGAAAAAGAGATGAAGCAAGTGTGGCAAGATGTCAGCGGTTGATGAATTTTAGGAGTGGTTGTTGTACTATTTTTTAAAAATCAAAATAAAAAATGAATAAGTTAAAAATGTGTGCCAAAAACCTTTAAGCTTTACAATTAAAAAAACTTATTGTGAGAACACAACGACTTTTTCTTTCTTTTTAAGTAACGCAACTGAGTAAGGGTCACAGGCTCTTTGTTTTGTGAAATAATGACCAAGGCACCCTGAAAGAAGAAAGGGAATAGTAGGGAGAAAATCCTCGAGAAATAGCTCCAAAAGTGAAATGAAATGTACTATCCTGGCAGGGGGAATGTTTAGCTAATTCAGGAAAGATGGTTTCTTCTCCTTGCTTCTTCATCTTACAACATCCCACTCCCAAACACCAAAAACCAAGGCATCTTTCAGTCCTCTAGAAAAAGGCAATTGTCATATACTCCCTTCTAGGAACAGCCACAAATTTCAGGGATAGCACTCCCCTCTTGTATGACACATACCAATCATAAGTCCCATCTTGAATAAAATGCTGACTTTAAATTCAAAAGCAGATTCTGGGAAGATGGTGGCATGAGCAGGTCTAAGTTTCCAACACTCCTCACAAGATCACCAAGAAATACAACAAGAAATCTGTGCCTGGCCCAGAGGAACTGACTTTGTGGGCAGAGGACAGCAGCAAGGACCTACAGAAGGACTCAAGTCAATTATGAGTCTCATACAGTAGGAGAAGTGCTTTGTCCACTTCTCTTCTCCTCCCTCTCCCGGTGCCATGAACTCGTGGATGGGTGCAGTATGGCATGCAGACTGGTGGCTGTGGTGGAGCCTGCTCCCAGGGAACACATATTTGCCTGTGCACAGAGAAAGGCCAAGTTCTGGCCAAAGTTAAAGGGACTAATCTCCCTGGTAGTCCTTTCAGGGTTTGCCTGCCACTCACTTCCCTTCCCAGCACTATGGAGAGATAGCTGTATCAATCCTAGTTGACCCATGGCTTGCCTATGCAGGAAAGGTACTCAATCTCTGGGTATGAGATAAGTGGGCCCTCAGGGAGCAAGGAAGGGAGCTCTGAATAAGGACTGAGGGCTTCATTGAGCCCAGCTGGTGGTTCATATGGTGTGGGCTTCCTCATTAGTTTCAGAAGTAGCAAAAAGGCATAAATGTAGCAGAGTAGGGAAGAGAGAGATAATCAAAGAATGCATATTGCACCCCCCAGTGGACAGACAGATTAGTGTGTTCTCTTTGTCTTGTTTGGGAGATGCTGAAAGACTGAAATTTTGGTCTGGACTTTTCAAACTTTTTGAGAGGGAGAGGCAACTATCACAGAGCGAAAGCAACAAGTCTAAAGACTTTGCCTGCCTAAGAGTTTCTTGCAGAAAATAGTGTTGTTGAAATCACCAAATACCAGCTGGAGAGAATTGAGAAAGTTAACATCTTGTAAAATCCTAATGCCCCAGCTTCAACAACAACAACAAAAAATTACAAGACACACAAATAAAATGAAAATGATGGCTCATCCAAATGAACAAGTTGAAGGGAGAGATATCATATCTATGGAAGCTCGAATAATGAACAAATTGGAAGAATATAATACAACAATATTAAACAAGCTCAAAGAACTAAAGGAAAGTACAGACAAAGAACTAAAGGAAATTAGAAAACTGCATGAACAAAATGAGAATTTAAATAAAGAAATAGACACTATAAAGAGAAAACAAACAGAAATACTGGAACTGAAATAGACAATACTGAAATGAGAAACACATTGGAAGGATGTAACAACAGATTTGATAAGGCAGAAGAAAGAATCATGAACTGAAGATCAACATGGAGAAGGCTCAAGGCTGCTGAACACAGTTTAATGGAACTATGGGACACCACCAAGCAAACTAACATACACATCATGGAAATCCCAGAAGGAGATGAGAGAAAGAAAGGGACAGAAAAAAATCTATGAAGAAATAATGGCAGAAAATTTTCTAAATTTGATGATGGACATAAACCTACAAATCCAAGAAGCTCAATAAACTCCAAGTAGGATAAAACCAAAGGGATCCACACCAAGACATATTATAATCGGGTTCTCAAAAACTAAAAGAGAATCCTGAAAGCAGCAAGACAGAAGAGAAAAATCACATACAGAAGATCCCTAATAAGATTAAATGCTGATTTTATTTCAGAAACTTTGGATGTCAGAAGGCAATGGGATTGTATATGTATAGTGCTGAAAGAATTCAACAAAGAATAATATACCTGGCAAAACAGTCCCTAAAGAATGAGGGTGAAATTAAGACATTCTCAGACATAAACAGAAGCTGAGAGAGTTCCTATTCATTAGACTGACCCTGCAAGAAATGCTCAAAGAAAACCTTCAGGTAGATATGGAAGATTATGGAAAACAGGATCTTCATTACAGGTAATTGCATGGGCAAGTATAAAGGCAAGTTTTAAGGTGTTCTTACTTAACATTTCTAATTGTTATGTCCTTTATGCTTTATAACAACAAATGCATAAAAAATAAGTATAAACTTATGTGTCTTGGTTATCTAGTGCTGCTATAACAGAAATACCACAAGTAGGTGGCATTAACAAAGAGACGATGGAAGAGGGGAATATTTTCTAACTCATTCTATGAGGCTAGTATTACTCTGATACCAAAGTAGGACAAAGACACCACAAGAAAAGAAAACTACAGACGAATATGCCTCATGAATACAGATGCAAAAATCTTTAACAAAATACTAGCAAACCAAATCCAAAAGCATGTTAAGAGGATTATACACCATGATCAAGTGGGATTTATGCTAGCAGTGTAAGTGTGGTACGACATTAGGAAATCAATCAGTATAATGCACCATATTAATAAAACAAAGGAAAAGAACCACATGATCATTTCAATCTCTGCAGAGAAGGCTTTTGACAAAATCAAACATCCTCTCATGATAAAAACACTCAGCAAGCTAGAAATAGAAGGGAAATTCCTCAACATGCTAAAAGGCATTTATAAAAAGCCCACAGCTAACATCATACTCAATTGAGAAAGACTGAGAGCTTTTCCCTTAAGATCAGGAGCAAGACAAGGAAACCCACACTCACAACTGCAATGCAACAGCATACTGTAAGTTCTAGCCAGAGGAATTATGCAAAAAGAAATAAAGTATTCAAATCAGGAAGAAAGAAGTTAATCTATCCCTTTTTGCAACTGGTATGACCCTGTATGTAGAAGATCCCAAGGAATCTACCAGAAAGCTATTAGAGCTATTAAATGAATTCAGCAAAGTGTCAGGATACAAGGTTAACACACAAATATCAGTTGGGTTTTTATATATTAGCAATAAGTAATCTGAAAAGGAAATTAAGGAAAAATTACCATTTCAGTAACATCTAAAAGAATGAAGTACTTAGGAATAAATTCAACTGGGAAGATGGAAGACTTGTCCACTGAAAACTGTAAAACATTACTGAATGTCTTAGTCATCTCATGCTGCTATAACAGAAATACCACAAGTGGATTGCTTTAACAGAGAGAAATTTATTCTGTCACAGTCTAGTAGGCTAGAAGTCCAAATTCAGGGGAAGGCTTTCTCTTCTGTCGGTTCTGGGAGAAGGTCCTTGTCATCAACTTTCCCTTGGTCTAGGACCTTCTCAGGTACAGGAATCCCAGATCCAAAGGATGCATTCTGCTCCTGGTGCTGCTTTCTTGCTGGTATGATGTCCCCACTCTCTACTCACTTCTCTTTCCTTTTATCTCTTGTAAGATAAATGGTGATGCAGGTCACACCCCAGGGAAACTCCCTTTACATTGGATCCAGGATACGACCTGAGCAAGGGTGTTAAACATCCCACGCTAATCCTCTTTAACATAATCTAATCTTGCCTCATTAACCACAAGTAGAGATTAGGATTTACAACACATAGGAAAATTACATCAATCACAAAATAGAGGACAACCATACAATACTGAGAATCATGGCCTAACCAAGTTGACATATATTTTGGGGGGACACAATTCAACCCAATACACTGAAAGAGATTAAAGAAGATTTAAATAAATAGAAGGATATTCCATGCTCATGGTTAGAGAGATTTAACATACTTAAGATGTCAATACTACCTAAATTAATTTATACATTCAACGCAATACCTATCAAACTTCCAACAAAATTTCCATTTCTTTGCAGAAATGGGAAAGCCAATTCTCAGATTTATATGGAACCGCAAAGGGCCCCAAATAGCCAAAGCAATCCTGAAAAAGAACAAAGGAGGAGGACTCACACTTCCCAGTCTCAAAACGGTCTGGTACTGGTTTAAATCCATTGTTGTTTCAATTCATAGCAACCATATAGGACAAGATAGAACTGCCCCATAGGTTTTCCAAGGCGGTAATGTTGACGAAAGCAGACTGTCACTTCTTTCTCCTGCGGAGCAGCTGGTGGGTTTGAACCACCGATCTTTCTGTTAGCAACTGAGCACTTAACCACTGCACCACCAGGGCTCCTTGGTTCTGGTATAATGATGGATACCTAGATCAACGGAATAGAACTGAGAGTCTAGAAGTAAACCTGCATATCTATGGTCAATTGATCTTTGACAAGAATAGCCTCTTAAATAAGTGGTGTTGGACACCTGGATTTCCACAAACAACAGAATGAACCTGGACCCATACCTCATACAATATACAAAATCTAACTCAAAATGGATCAAAGACCTAAATGTAAAATCTAAAACCATAAAACTCTTCAGAAGAAAACATAAGAGTAATGCTTCGGGATCTAGCTTAAACGCGCTTTACTTCTACAATCTAAAAAAAGGTTAATTTTAAAAAACCAAACACTCGTTCTAAGCTTTTTGTTTTGTAAAGCTAGAAGATTCCTATATGACTGACTGAAAAGAGTCATATCCCTTCTATGTAATGGGGACCTAGAAAGCCAGCTCATAACTGTATCTGGTTTTTTCAGGCTGTCCACACAAGGCTCTTGTCATCAGTAAAATAGTGAACAACAGATCTTTCTGACCACTGTGTGCGCAGTATGGCTCCTTCGAAACCTGAGACATTTGATCAAGGGAAGACAGGCTTCCATATTACCTACTGGAGTCTAGTAGGGCCGCCAAGGCACTCACAAACAGAAAAAGAACCATCCGAGTGGCCAAAACTTGCTGCACTCATACAGCATTGAGGAATAATACCAAACATCCCAGTATCAGAGCCTAGTTTGAGCGAAATTAGACAGAAAGGAGTGGATCTCCCAAGCCATGTCATCACAGATCTGTGCTCATGATCCCTGAATCAGAGGGAAGTGAAGTTTCTAGAGAGAGCAGATACTTTACGCCACTTCCAGACTGGTCATGAGGTATTCAGTGCCTGCTTGAGATCTTCAGAGAAGAGGTACCCAATCCACTTTGCCTTGGTAGCTTTACCCTTTCGAAAGGAACCCTGGCTTTAGAGGACCAAAGAGCCAGATGGCTCCTGCACAGACAAGCGGAGTGGGTCTCAGGTCCCTCTCTTGTGATTATAAAGAGGGCTAGTCTCTTTGGCTGCTTCTTTACCACTTACCAGAACTTTAAGGCACGTATTATCTTTTTATTTTTTATTTTGTTGTTGTCGTTGAGAATATACACAGCAAAACATACATCCATTCAACAGTTTCTACATGTACCATTTAGTGACAATGATTACATTCTTCAAGTTGTGCAACGATTCTCACCCTCCTTTTCTGAGTTGTTTTTCCCTCGTTAACATAAATTCCCTGTCCCCTAAAGTTCCTATCTAATCTTTTGAGTTGATGTTATTTATTTGATCCCATATAGATAGTTCCTAAAAGAGCAAAATACTCAAGGCAGACATTTTTTTTTTACTAGTTAAGCTAAACTATCATTTGGTTTTAAGAAGACTTCAGGGGATATTTTTGTTTTAAGGTTTAAAGATTATCTCAGGGCAGTAGTAACAGGGGTTCATCCAACTGTCATGACTCCAGGAAGTCTGAAGTCCATGATAATTTGGAATTCTGTTCTACATTTTCCCCCTTTTGATCAGGATTCATCTATAGAATTTTTTTTAATTTTTTTATTGTACTTTAGATGAAGGTTTACAGAACAAATAGTTTCTCATTAAACATGCAGTACACATACTGTTTTATAACATTGGTTAACAACCCCATGACATGTCAACACTCTCCCTTCTCAACCTTGAGGAACTTTTTTTTGGTGAAAATATACATAGCCAAAGTTACACCATTTCAAAAGTTTCTACATGTAAAATTCAGTGACATCAATTACATTCTTCCAGTTGTGCTGCTATTCTCACTATCCTTTTCCAAATTATTCCATCCCCATTATCTTCATCTCATTGTCCCCTAGGCTTCCCATCAAACCTTTTGACTTGCTGTTGTCAATTTGATCTCACATACATAATTCTTGTTTTTTCTTTTTTGTACCTTAGATGAAGGTTTGCAGAACAAATAGTTTCTCATCAAACAGTTAGTACACATATTGCCCTATGACAATGGTTAACAACCCCATGACATGTCAACACGGTCCCTTCTCAACCTTGGGTTCCCTATCACCAGCTTTCCTGTCCCTTCCTGCCTTCTAGTCCTTGTCCATGGACTGCTGTGCCTCATTAGTCCTGTTTTGTTTTATGAGGCTGTCCAATCCCCGGCTGAATGGTGAACTTCAGGAGGGGCTGCACCACTGAGCTAAAAGGGTGTCTGGGGGCCATACTCTCGGGGTTTCTCCAGTCTGTGAGGCCAGTAAATCTGGTCTTTTTTTTGTAAGTTAGAATTCTGTACTACATCCTTTTCCAGCTCTGTCCAGGACGCTCTATTGTGACCCAGGTCAGAGAAGTCAGTGGTGGTAGCCGGGCACCATCTAGCTGTACTGGACTCAGCCTGGTAGAGGCCTTGGTAGCTGTGGTCCATTAGTCCTTTGGACTAATCTTTTCCTTGTATCTTGTTCTCTTCATTCTCCCTTGCTCCTGAAGGGGTGAGACAAGCGGAGTATCTTAGATGGCTGCTCACAGGCTTTTAAGATCCCAGATGCTACTCACCAGGGTAGAATGTAGAACATTGTCTTTACAAACTGTGTTATGCCAAATGAGCTAGATGGCCCCCGAGACCATGGTCCCCACAGCCCTCCACCCAGCAGTTCAGTCCCTCAGGGAGTTTGGAAGTATCTATGGAGCTTCCATGACCTTTCCTTGTACAAGTTGGGCTGGCTTCCCCAGTAATGTGTACTGTCTTACCCTTCACCAAAGTTACCACTTATCTATTTAGTTCCCCCTCGCCACCCCTCCATCCCTCATAACCAACAAAGATTGTTTCTTTTTGTGTGTAAACTTTTACATGAGTTATACAGTAGATGTCTCATACAATATTTATCCTTTTGTGATTGACTTATTTCACTCAGCACAATGTCCTCCAGTTTCATCCATGTTATGAGATGCTTCACAGATTCATCATTGTTCTCTATCTTTGCATAATACTCCATTGTGTGTACGTACCATAGTTTGTTTATCCATTTATCTGCTGATGGGCATCTAGGTTGTTTCCATCTTTTTGCTATTGTGAACAGCGCTTCAGTGAATATGGGTGTGCATATGTCTATTAGTGTGATGGCTCTTATTTCTCTAGGATATATTCCTAGGAGTATGACTGCACTTTGTAGTGCTTTTTTTTTTGTGGTGCTGACATTTTCTTTGTTCCTCTTACTCTCCTGTGCTGAGTTCCTTTTGTTTGTGGATTTTTTTTCATTTCTTTTGTTTTATAGGTTTTGTTTTTACTGAGACTTTACGTTTTTCTTCTTTATCTTGATGAGTAGGTTTGTTAACTTTCTTTGCAGTTACCTTGAAATTTACACTTATCTTCCTAGATTTGAACCAGTCTATTACTACATGGTATTGCTTGACTTCCCCTCCATCAGAATGTTCTATATCTACACCATTTATTCCCTCTTTTATTGTTCTGATGCTGTTTCATCTATAGAATTTTTGATCAAAATATTCAGTAATTATAGCCAGGGACCGTCCAGTTCTTCCGGTCTCATGGCAAAGGAGGCAGTTGCTCCGGAAGGCAATTAGCCACACATTCCATATCTTCTTCCTGTTCCTGACTCTCCTTCTTCTTCTGTTGCTCCAGGTGAATAGAGACCAATTGTTGTTTCTTGGATGGCCACCTCCTTATGTACATCCAAAGGCCTAATGGAATTTTGTTCTTGGCTTAGAGATTTAAGGTCATGGTTTCATGGGTCATCCCAGTTAATCGGTCTAATAATATGTTTAGCGCTTCTGTTCTACCTCCAAGTTCGTTGCATACTGCCTGGGGTCTTCAAAGTTTGCAAGTGGCCATCCAAGACACATATTGTCTTAAAAAAAAAAAAGACTCAGTTTTATTAATGCCATCAGGTATCTAGTTCACAAGATCTTCTCCCTAATTAATTATGGACATCTCACCATCACTTCAACCTCCACTTTTTCTAAGCAGAAAAACAATTCAGAAAACTTCTTGAAAACAAGCCCATTTTTAGAAAGGATAATTCAGATCATAGCCCTCCCTCAGACAGCCTTCTCCGCATGTTCTCTAACCTCCAGAAAGGAAGTAACTGTTTCCTGTTCTTTCAAAAACCTCTCTTTGATGAAAACAGCAAACCCAGCCTCTAACCTATGACCTCCCCAATTAGTGGAAATCTAGGGACAAAGCTATTCCTAGAAAAAATAACCATTGTTTAATGTATTTATTGGCCATTTCTATTTCATCTTCTCTGATTTTCCTTTTTCTCTCCTTTGCTTTTTTCTATTAGATTGTTTATCCTTTTTTGCTTGACTGTAATTATGCACCCCAAGCTCAAAAAGTAATGTTCCTGTGTCATCCAAGACTTGCTTCATAGAGTCAAGATGATATGGAGGAGATATACATAGAGTGACATGCAAGGGAGGAGAAAGGGAAGCTCTAGTTTCTGACCCCAGCTCCACTGCTTACTATCCAATTGACTTAACCACTTAAGAGCATGCTTGGCCCAAGGGGCAGGTTAGAAGTGCCTTGAGTTAAAGCCCTTGGGAATAGTTCCAAGCAATGACAGAGAGGAGTTCTTTGCCCTTTGGGTGAAACAATGCTGAAGCATTGTCTAAACCAGAGGTTGGAAACCTTTTTCTATAAAGATCCAAGTAGTAATACTTTAGGCTTTGTGGGCCATATGGTCTCTGTCACAACAACTCAATTCTGCTGTTGTACCAAACAAGTAGCCACAGTCAATATGTAAATAAATGGGCACGGCTATGTGCCAACAAAACTTTAGTTATGGACACTGTCTTAGTTATCTAGTGCTGCTGTAAACAGAAATACCACAAGTGGATGGCTTTAACAAAGAGAAATTTATTCTCTCACTGTCTAGGAGGCTAGAAGTCTGAATTCAGGGTGCCAGCTCCGAGGGAAGGCTTTCTCTCTCTGCCGGCTCTGGGGGAAGGTCCTTGTCATCAATCTTCCCCTGTTCTAGGAGCTTCTCAATGCAGGGACTCTGGGTCGAAAGGACACGTGCTCCTGACTCTGCTCGCTTCTCTCTTTTATATCGCAAAAGAGATTGGCTTAAAACACAATCTAATCTTGTAGATTGAGTTCTGCCTCATTAACATAACTGCCTCTAATCCTGCCTCATTAACATCACAGAAGCAGGATTTACAACACTTGGAAATCACATCTGATAACAAAATGGTGGACAATCACACAATACTGGCAATCATGGCCTAGCCAAGTTGGCACACATTTTGGGGGGACACAATTCAATCCATGACAGACACAGAAATTTGAGTTTCAATAACTCTCATGTGTCACAATATATTATTCTTCTTTAGGTTATTTTTTAATCATTTAATAACGTAAAGACTTTTCTTAGTTCATGGGCCGTAGAAAAACAGTAGGCCGATTCAGTTGTACTTTGCTGACCCCACGTCTAAAGTCTTCCAGAGGTCTCCAGTGAGGCTGAGCCCAGTTGTCCACAGCAGTAATCTGCTCTTTAGTGCACCTTGTACTTGCTTCCTTCTCTTCTCTGCCTCATTTCCCCTACTCCCCTGGGATGACCTTCTGAATAAGCTACTTGCCCTCAATATCTCTCAGGATTTAGTTCCTTTCTTTGACCTCTTCCCAGATTGGTAAATTGTGTTTTCTCCTGTTTCTTTTCCCCAAAGTTACAGACCACAGAAGTTTAGGGCAGGGCAACTCTAACAACAGTGCTCAGACCCTGGCCCTTCCCAAACCTGCCTTCCTCACACTCTTTCTATGCCACCCTGCATTTCCTCCTGCTCATTACACCTAGCCAGCCTCCCAATCCCTGGCTTTATATTCCCTTTCCCAAGGATACATCAGTGAACAAGACCATCTTTCTCTAACACCACAGTGCTTTCATTCTAGTAACGAAGGGGGGTAAGTAAGCCCACAACTGCAACACAAGGTAAAACCATGATGGTGGCAGCGAGCGCCATGACAATCAGGGAGGATTTGAATTTCAGCTCCATCACTCATAATGAAGAGAACTTTGCCATAACTCATTTCCTCACCTGAGGGGAGATAATCATAACTCATCCTTTATGGGGCTATTCGGAGGATGAAACTGACAACAAATGTTAATCATCCATTGTGGTGTGGGGCACACAGTAGGCACGCAATGATTGCAGGTAACCATTGACATTAATAGACAAATAATGTTCTAGGAACTCAGAAGGGAATAATCAGTGATGGCCAGCACAATTATGGGAGAAGTAGACATGTATGTAGCAGGACCCTGAAGAATGAGCAGGATGTTGGTGGGTGGGATGGGGAAGAGAAGCACTTCAGACTAGGAGTACAGCATGAATGAAGACATGAGCCCTGAATGCCCAACAGAAGAACTAGAATGACTCATCTAACTTTCTAACCCTGGAAGCACAGGCCGAAGGAGAAGGTGGCACAGAAGCAACTGGGATATATTTATGGAACATTCATTTATCCAGTTCCTACTTATATGCAGGCGGTGTTTGAAGTGCTTAATAGATATTCTCATTCAATTCTTACAACAATAATTAGATAGAGATTAATATTATCCACACTGTAAAGGGAAGAAACTGGGGTTCCAAAGACATAAAGTTGCCAACACCAAGATTCAAATGAAGGTTCTTGTGACTTGTTAACCACCGCTCTGCAACGATTCTTTAGAATGGAAAAGAGATACTAAGCTAGACTTGGGGGTTCAGAGAAGACTTTCTGAAGGAAGTGATGTCTACACTGAGATCTGAAGAATGAGCAGAAGTTATCCCTGGAAAGGGAGATAGAGAGTTTTCCAGGCAACAGCATCTCGTAAGGGTCACAGACATGTTGTTCTGGCTGGAGCATTGAGTGTCAGAGAAATATACTAGCCGGATGACAGAGGATGTCACAGGTTTGAGGCTGTGGCATGAAGACCCCCATAGAGAGCTTTAGAAGGGTTTTAAACAGGGTAATGATCCAGTAGTTTTGCTTTTCAGAAAGCTCTCTGGTTAGTGTGGAAAATGAACTGGAAAGGGGAAGGGAAGGAAAGGAGTTAGGGAAACCACTTAAAGGCTGCTGCAGTTTTCAGGCAAGAAGAGATAGTGGTCTGAACAAGGGAAGTGGCCATGCGGGTTAAGAAGAGATGAAAGGTGAGAGAGAGATGATAGGTGGAATTGGGAGGGCGGGGTGATAGACGGGATGTGATGTTGGATAGGGAGAAAGTCAAGACTGATGCCTGGGTTTCTATCCTGAGAAACCAGGTAGATGATGGTGTTTTTCATTAACTGGAGGAAGAGTCAGGGCAAGTAGAAAGACAAGGGATTACTAAGGTAGGTGCCAGCAACCCAAAGGATGCATTCACCCATTCATCCCACAAGTATCTGCTGAGTGCTTGCTACATGCCAGGTACTGTTTAGAGTGAAAGTAACTAGAGTAGTGTGATTCCAAGTCTGGAGAAATACGGGATAAAGAATTGTGCCTGGTGACCCAGGACTGTGGAACAAATAAATCCTCTGCTTAATAAATGTAATTTAGCTTTAATTGAGGGAAGAGTGCAGTGACCATGTCAAAAACATTATTACAGCACTGATTTCCATGCATATCAAGCAAAAAACTAAAATTTATCACATAATGACAACCTTCAGCAAATGTACAAGAGTGAAGAAAATGATAGGCAATTTTAAACATCTCTGATTTCAATCAAGTTGGCTCAGCAGCCTGGTCGATCTGGGAACTCTGAGGAGAGGGATCCAGAATAGGTCAGCCAGCACTCCTGTCCACTAGGTGTGCATCAGAGGCCATCTCCCAGAGGCCCGTGGCTGTTTCCATTCTCCAGCAACTCCAGATACTCAGATCCGGAATACACAGATGATGTTTCTTAGAGACAAAAAACAAACAAAATGAATAGTTGCTGTGGAGTCAATTGTGACTCATGCTGACCCCATGTGTGTCAGAGTAAAACTGCGTTCATCAGGTTTTCAATGGTTGATTTTTTGGAAGTAGGTTGCCAGACACTTCTTCCAAGGCACTCTAGTGGTCAACATTTTCTGCTCTAAGACAAACTTTTGGGCTTTGGAGGGCATGGCGGTGGATGAGGAACAATCACACAGTTACCAAAGGTCAAGGATTCAGCTTCAGTAATCTCTTCGATGCTCTGGAGGGCCAAGCTGATCTCATTCCTGATTCTTCCCTCGCATGAGTGCTCTTCATCTACTAACACCTCTGTGCTTATCTTCTCAACTGGGATTTCAAATGTGCCTTCTGTTAAGTCTGAGTAGATATCTTCTGAACAATCCGAGCAGATGTCTTCTGGAAAAGCCAAGTCTTTGGCTACGAGGCACTGTTAATGATGACATTTTCAACTCTCAGATCCTCAATTCCCTACAGGGGGTCCCTTGCCCTGAAAGGATCTGGGCTGACCCACTTTGATATGACACAGGAGGTTCCCGACTTGACACAGTTCCGGCAGTCTCGCTGGCCCAGCTTCATCAACCAGCTCAACAAAATCTCCTTCTGCAAACAGGAGGAGTTTGACTTTGGCTTTGGTGGTAATATTCTGGCATTTTAAAACTTCAACTCTGTGCAGCTCACCTTTAATTTTGGCAGAAATAACACTCTTCTTAAGAGCAAAGAAGCTATCCTTGAGTGTGAACAATGGAAGTGGCTTCATGTGGGAGATAAACTCTCTGGAGGGCTGGAAATGCAGCTGCCCACCTTCATAGCCTCCGCAACGTCAGCAACAAAGTGAAACTGATTGCCTTTCCTGAGGATCATGCCTTGGTAGGTGTATGGGTTAAGAAAATGCCGCCTCTTCTTTCCTTGGGAAATCTCTGTGGCGATGAAATTTTTTACTTCTTCAGTCCTGAGGATGGTTGAGAGCTGCCTACACTTCAGTGGGAGGTGCTCGCTCTTGCTTATTTTGTTCTTGGCCAGGACAACACTCATGATTTTAATTCTCAGTGGGAATTTGCTTTTTTCCATACTGTATATTTGGCTCATTGTCATAGTTTTCAGGGGCATGCTTCCAAGCCTGTAATATCAGTAACATGTATGTCCAAATCTGAGGGAATGGAGATCTGGATTCTACCAGAGGAAGTAAGAAGGAGAGCAATTAGTATTGGGTCTTAAGTCATGGAGTCAGTTTGAAAAGCAGCACAGCTGGGGCTGGAAACAAAAGCTTCTTATATTCACTTTTTTTTTTTTTTTACAATTAAACTTTGTATTTTGAGATATTTCACATTTACTTTTAATAAACTTGTTGCCATTGAGTCAATTCCAACTCATAAGGTGATTATATTACAGCAAGTGGCTTTGACACACATGGGGTCTCCATGAGTTACAGTTGACTTCATGGCAACTGGTAGCTGGTTAAAAGGTAAATAGGAAGCATTGAAAACACCATTCTTTAGAAAGGAAATCAGGATTCCAGGATACACATTCTAGAAAGAACAAGTTTTTTATTATATTTGTAAAGCTAAAGATTGTTACAATTTATACAACACTCTCAGTATCCATTATCTTGATTGATCCTTACTACTACTTCTTGAGGTAGTTGGGGGTGCTACTATCTTCAACTTAATGGAGGAAGAAGACTTACCTAAAGCAGAATGTTGGGTATAGCTATTACTCCTCCCATTCTACAGATAAGACAATCAAGGATCAGACAGCTCCTGGAGGAATCAGATGGCACACTCAAACTGGGTATATTGAAGAGAGTTTAATACAGTGACTATTTTAAAATGTATGGGTAGGGAGAGGGAAAGCAACATCAGGGAACAACATCCAAAGAGGCAAAGGGAGGTAGTTATGAGAACCCAGAGCCGGTACTTCTGGACAGGCACTTTCACTAGAGAGACAGAGTCAACCTACAGCATCTTGGCCAGCAACGCGTACCCTGCCCCCACTCTCCTTAGCCCACTGACCTGTGGTGACCGCCTCTTCTTGGACGAGCCCAATCAGAAGCCAGAGGTAAGAGAATTGTCCATGCAGTCCACATAGCTCAGCCTCCCAGGCACAGATGGGGGTAGGGGGACAGCATGGGTCTTGGGACCAATGGAAGATGTCCTACAGAAATAGGTTAAGTGATTTGCTTGGGGCTAATATAGCAGGTCACTTTGAGTCAGAATCAGCTTGATGGCAATGGGATATGGGTATAAGATAGGGAGGACTATGGGGTCACTATGAGTCAGAATCCACTCTACAGCAATGAGTTTTGTTTTTAAGATGGGGGGAGCAGACACAACGGTGAGAACTCTGGTCTTCAAGCTCAGCTCAATGCTTTCTTCATTACACCTTTTTAAGGAGTGAAGAAGAGCTAATCAAAGTGTGAATGTGGCAGCAGGGATTTCTGTTGCTTAAATTCTCTGTGAAGATGAAATTACAATGCATTGCTACTAAGGTTACTGCTATTTGTAAAGCCTCAAGTATTCTAAATGGAAAATGGCCTTAAGCAAGTGATACAAAGAACAGACATTTATATAGTAGGATGAGCATCAGATCCATCATCCTTGCTTTCTTTTTTAGATTTCTACTAAAAAAATAGATTTTAGAATTATTAAAAGGGAGTTTAAATGTATGTATCATTTATGGCCAATGGAGGCAATAATTCTCTATTAGCTGGGCTTGAATCTCAAGAATACAGACGCAGACCCTTAAGTCTTGCTGAACATATAAAGATGGAAAAAGATCAAGGTCAGCTGCTGCAATTCCCACCTCAATTTAATTGGGGAAGAGGGCTTAACCTAAAGCAAAATGTTAGGAATCTGACTATATTTGATTGATTCCTTAAAACTGAAATGGAAGCCCTACTGTTTTTAAAGGAATTCCTGTCATGCAGTCTAAGTTACTTGTGTGCAATTACTACATCTAGATCAAGAGTGCTCTCAGGCCAACATGTCACAATAGACAGAAGCACCACGCCATCCCTTTGCAGCAAAGACCCAAAAAACTAAGTAAAACAGATACAAATGTCAATTCTGGAACCCTAAGCATCAAATGAAGGGATAAAGAACTCGATCAAGTATCCAATGGAATTAGAAACTGACAGAGAACAGAGAACAAGGAGAGCTACGGAGTGGAGGTCCCCTACCAGCTAACATGGCATGGATTCACCATCTTGGACTACAGGCACCAAGCAACACAGATAGGGAGTATGGGAAGGCAATTTACAGAGGTCCCAACAGGAGACAGAGCACCCGGTAACCAGAGATACATGCTTTCCCACCCCTCACCCTTCTTCCTTCTATTCGTCCTCCACTGCTTTCAAAAGGGCCACGTTTGCTCAGCCAGAGAGACACTAGCTCACTGCCTCCTGGGTCTGCCCCACACCCACTGGCCGGTTCCCTCAGCGCCATTTTTTTTTTTTTTTTGTTTCTTCTTTCTCTCTCCCTTCCTTCCTTTCCTTTCTCCCACCCAGCTAGCCCCGTGTGCCATCCCCTCCCCTTCTTGATGGGCTGTGACAGACTACTCAGCTAGAGAGTACTGGGTCCACACTGCCCCCACTAGCAGGCTCCCTCAGCGTTATTATTATTATTTTTTGCACCCTCAGCTAGAGAGCCACTGACACACAGCCTCCCTGGGTCTGTGCCGCTGCCACAGGCCAGCTCCCTCGATGCCATATTTTTTTGTTTTGTTGTTTCTTCTCTCTCTCTCTCCCTTCCTTCCTTTTCTGTCTCCCACCCACCTAGCCATGTGCACTGTCCCCCCTCCTTCTTAAAGGGCCTTACCCCACCACTCAGCTAGAAAGACACTGGCACACAGCCTCCCTGGGTCTCTTCTACCCCCACCTACTAGCTCCCTCAGTGCCATATTTTTTTAGTTTGTTGCTTTGTTCTTTTTTTTCACTGTTTCTTCTCTCTCTCTCTCTTCCTTCTGTTCTTTTCTGCCACTCATCTAGCCTTGTGTGCTGCCCCACCCCTTCTTGAATGGTTGTGCTGCACCACTCAGCTAGAGAGTCACTGGCACAAAGCCTCCTCGAGTCTGCACCGCCACCACTGACAAGCTCCCTCAGTGCCATTTTTTGTTTGTTTGCTTCTGTTTCTTCTTTGTTGTTGTTGTTGTTTCTTCTCTCTGTCTCCCTTCCTTCCTTTACCTTCTCCTACTCACCTAGCCATGTGTGCTACCCCCCCTTCTAGAGGGGCTGTGCTGTACGGTAAAAAGCCTCTGGCATATGGCCTCCTGGGTCTGTGCTGCTCCGACAGGCTGGCTCCCTCAGTGCCATATTTTTTATTTTTCTTCATCTTTCTCCTTCTCCCTCCCACCTAGGCCCTGTGCTGCCTCCACTCCTTCCTGATGGGCCATGCTGAAAAGCCCAGCAAGAGAGCCATCAGCTATCCACCACCCCAATTTCACACCACCCACAACAGCCAGCTCCCACAGCACCATATTTATTTATTTTGTTTGCTTGTTTTTGTCTTATTTCTTCTCTCTCTTTCCCTTCTTTCTCCTGCACACCTAGCCCCATGTGCTGCCCATGCCCCTTTTCTACAGGCCCCTGGTATATGGCCTTGCTGGGTCTGGTTAGCCCCCACCCATTGAATTCTACCATGTCACCATTTTATTTATTTTTTTCTGTTTTTTCCTTCTTTTGTTTTGCTTCTATTTCTCTCTCACTTTTCTTCTTTCTCTCACCCACTTAGCTCCACATACATTCTCTCCCTTCCCTCATGCCCATCTGCACTGCTTACTGAGTGCCACGCCCCCGAGCAGCACCAGTGCAGACCCCTGAACCCTGGAACTCACCCTGTACTGCATCCCAGTCCCACCCAGTTGGCCCCAGTTCATGCCACAAATGACCGATCCCTGCCTCTCCCTTCTGCTGGACCTGCCTGCTGCACCATAGCTGAGTGACCAGCCCTGCCCACCTGGACAAAGTGGTGAGAAGTATCGTGCACACAAGCAAACTAGCAACAAAACACACCCAGCACATCTGCCCAAACATAACCAAATAAAAAAAGCAGGATGAAACAAATATACAATCAATAAATGAAGAAATTAATTCCTGAATGGTCCCAGAGACAGCAGACAATATCAAAACATATTAAAAAGACAGGACAGGATGGCTCTAGAAAGTTATCAAAATAAAACACCAGATGACCTTCCAGTAGAAGAAAAGACACTGGAACTTTCCCTGATAGGGAATTAACAACTCTAATATTCAGGGCTCTTCAAGAGATTAAGAAAGAGATGAAGAAAAAAGCAGACAAAAATGAGGAAAAAATCAGGGAAAACATAGACAAAACAATGGAAGAATTCAGGAAAACAATGCAGGAACAAAATGTAAATATAAATAAACAACTAGATATCATACAAAACCCGCAATTAGAAACCCAAAAGATAAACAAAAAGATTTCAGAAATGGACAACGCAATAGAAGGCTTTAGGAGCAAATTTGAAACAATGGAAGACAGGATGAGCAAAACTGAAGACAAATCCTTGAATACCACTTTGTTTGAGGAAAAATCAGAGAAAAGAATGAAGAAAAAGGAAGAAACCCTGAGAACGATGTGGGATATAATCAAAAGCAAAAAACTTAAGTGTGATTAGAGTTCCAGAACAGGGGGAGAAAACGGAAAACATAGAGAGGATCACTGAAGATTTGCTGACATAAAGCTTCCCTAATATCATGAAAGATGAAAATCTGACCTTCCGAGAAGTTCCACGAACTCCATATAGGATACATCACAAAAAGAAAATCACCAAGACATCATAATCACACTTATTAAAATCAAAGACAAAGAAAGAATCCTGAGAGCAGCTCAAGAAAAACTAAAAGTCAATACAAAGGGGAAACAATAAGACTAAGCTCTGCAGTGGTGAAGTTACCTTCGAGGTTCACTGTTCAGCCTGCGAGTGGACAGCCCAGTAAAACCATGAGAGTAACGAGGTACAGGAGTCCAGTGACAAGGCCCAGAAGGCAGAAGGGGAGTAGGAAGCTGATGATAGGGAACACAAAGTAGAGTAAGGATATTGTTGATGTGTTGTGAGATTGTTAACCATTGTCATAGGGCAACATTTGTAGTAACTGTTAAATGGGAGACTATTTTGTCCTGTAAGCCTTCATCTTAAGTGAGAATAACAGCAAATTAGAAGAGCGTAGTCAATGTCACTTAAATGTGTATGTAAAAAAAATTTTTGAAATGGCGTATCTTTGGCTATGTGTATTTTCACCAAAAAAAAAAAAAAAATTGAGAATTTGGAGGGTTAAAATGTTGTGGGGTTGTTAACCAATGTCATAAAACAGCATGTGTGTTACTGTTACATGAGAAACTATTTGTTCTGTAAGCCTTCACCTGAAGTACAATAAAATATTTAAAAAAAAAAAATAAGACTAAGCTCTGATTACTTGGCAGAAACCATGCAGGGAAGAAGGCAATGGGATGATATAAATAAAACCTTGAAAGAAAAAAACTGTCAACCAAGAATAAATTATCCTGCAAAATTCTTGCTCAAATATGAGGGTGAAATTAGGACATTTCCAGAGAAATAGAAATTAAGGGAATATGTAAAAACCAAACCAAACTTACAAGAATTATTAAAGGGAGTCCTTCAATTAGAGAACCAACAACATCAGACAACAACCTGAATCTAGCACACAGGACAGCATCAGCCAGTTACCAACCTAGTAATTAACTCTCAAGGATAAAACAAAACTAAAAGATTTACAACAAAGAACCAGAGAGGACAATCTGTAAATGACAACAACATCAGAACAATAAAAGAGGGAATAAATGTGTAGATACAGAACATTCAAAGGAAGAAGTCAAAGTGATATCAAGTTATAAAAGCCTGGTTTAAACTTAGGAAGATAGGGGTAAATTCCAAAGTAACCACAAAGAAGGTTAACAAACTACTCATTAAAATAAAGAAGAAAACATAAAGTCTCTGTAAACACAAAATCTACAAAAATGAAAGAAATTAAAAAACAATCCAAAACAAAAGCATTTCATCCCAGGAGAATAAGAGGAACAAAGAAAATGTCAGCACCACAAAAAAAAAAAAAAAAAAAAAAACCTACAAAATGACAACAATACACTCACACTTACCAATAATCACACTGAATGTAAATGGCTTAAATGTACCCACAAAGAGACAGAGAATGACAGAATGAATTAAAAAAAAAAAAAACAGAACTCATCAATATGCGGTCTACAAGAGATATACCTTAGAAACAAAGGCACAAATATATTAAAAATCAAAAAATGGAAAAAAATACATCAAGCAAACAGATACCAAAAAACAGCAGGCGTGGTGATACTAATCTCAGTTAAAATATACTTTAAAACAAAATCTGCCATAAAAAACATGGAAGGATATTATATAATGATTAAAGGGACAATCCATCATGAGGACATAGCCATAATAAATACCTATGCACCTAATGACAGGGCTCCAAAATACATAAAACAGACTCTAACAGCACTGAAAAGAGAAATTGACAGTTCCACAATAATAGTAGGAAACTTCAACACACAACTCTCAGTAAAGGATGGAACATCTAGAAAGAAACTGAAAAAAAAACCACAAAAAATCTAAAGGCCACAATCAACCAACTTGACCTCATAGACATACATAGAACACTCCACACAACAGCAGCAAAGTACACATTCTTTTCCAATGCACATGTATCATTCTCCAGAATAGACCATATCTTAGGCCACAAAGCAACCCTCAAAAAAATCCAAAACACTGAGATAATACAAAGCATCTTCTCTGATCACAATGCCATAAAAGTAGAAATTAATAACAGGAAGAGCAAGCAAAAAAATCAAATACGTGGAAACTGAATAACACCTTGCTTAAAAACCACTGGGTAATAGAAGAAATCAAAGATGGAATAAAAAAATTCCTAGAATCAAATGAAAATGAAAACACATCATACCAAAACTTTTGGGACACAGCAAAGGCAGTGCTCAGAGGTCAATTTATAGAAATAGATGCACACATCAAAAAAAATAAAAATAAAAAAAAGAAAGAGACAGAATCAAAACATTAGCTATGCAACTCGAACAAATAGAAAGAGAACAGCAAAAGAGGCCCACAGCTACCAGAGAAAGGAAATAATAAAGATCAGAACAGAAATAAATGAAATAGAGAATACAAAAAATAGAAAGAATCAACAAAATCAAAAGTTGGTTCTTTGAAAGGATCAACAAAATCGACAAACCATTGGCCAAATTGACAAAGAAAAATCGGAGAGGATGCAAATAACACAAAAAAGAAATGAAACGGGGGACATTACAGCAGACACAACTGAAATAAAAAAAAATATCATAACAGAGCACTATGAAAAAGTATACTCCAACAAATTTGAAAACCTAGAGGAAATGGACAAATTTTAGAAACACACTACCTAGCTAAACTAACACAATCTGAGGTTGAAAACCTGAACAGACCCATAACAAGAGAAGAGATTGAAAAGGTAATAAAGAAAACTCTCAGCAAAAAAAAGTCCTGGTGCAGATGGCTTCACTGGAGAATTCTACCAAATATTCAGAGAAGAGCTTACATCAGTACTACTCGAACTATTTCAGAACATAGAAAAGGAAGGGATACTTCTGAATTCATGCTATGAAGCCAGCATAACCCTGATACCAAAACCAGGCAAAGACACCACAAAAAAAGAAAATTACAGACCAATATCTCCCATGAATATAGATGCAAAAATTCTCACCAAAACTCTAGCCAACAGAATCAGCATCATATCAAAAAAATAATACACCTTGACCAAGTGGGATTCATACCAGGTATGCAAGAATGGTTCAACATTAGAAACTCAAACAACATAAACCATCACAAATAAAACAAAAGAATCACATGATCATCTCAAGCAATGCAGAAAAGGCATTTGATAAAGTCCAACACCCATTCTGGATAAAAACTGTTGATAAAATAGGTATTGAAGGGAAATTCCTCAACATAATAAAGGCAAAACCAACAGCCAACATCATTCTCAATGGAGAGAGGCTGAAAACATTCCCCACTGGGGAATAGGAACAAGACAATGATTCCATTATCACCGCTCCTATTTAACACTGTGCTGGAAGTCCTAGCTAGAGCAATAATGCAAGAAAAAGAAATAAAGGGCATCTAAATTGGTAAAGAAGAAGTAAAACTATCCTGATTTGTGGATGACATGATACTATACATAGAGAACCGAAAAGACTCCACAAGAAAATTACTGCAACTAACAGAAAGATTTAGCAGAGTATCAGGATACAAGATAAACATACAAAAATCAGTTGGATTCCTATACACCAATAAAGAGAACAATGAAAAGGAAATCAGAAAAACAATACCATTTATAATAGCCCCTAGAAAAATAAAATACTTAGGAATAAATCTAACCATGGATGTAAAAGACCTATACCAAGAAAACTACAAAACACTACTGCAAGAAACCAAACAAACAACAAACAACCTGTTGCTGTCAAGTCAATTCAGACTCATAGCGACCCTATAGGACAGAGTGGAACTGCCTCATAGAGTTTCCAAGGAGCACCTGGTGGATTCAAACTGCTGACCTTTTGGTTAGCAGCCATAGCTCTTAACCACTATACCAAACCAAGAGACCTACATAAATGGAAAAACATACCATGCTCATGGATAGGCAGACTCAATTGACAACGTCAATTCTACCCAAAGCATTGTACAAACATCAACAGCATTTTTTAAAGAGATGGAAAAACTAATCATTAACTTTATATAGAAAGGGAAGAGGCCCTGGATAAGTAAAGCACTATTGAAGAAGAAGAATAAAGTAGCAGGACTCGCACTACCTGACCTCCGAACCTACTATACAGCTACGGTAGTCAGAACAGCCTGGTACTGGTACAACTACAGACATCTTGACCAAAGGAACAATATCGACAACCCAGATGTAAATTCATCCACCTACAGTCACCTGATCTTTGACAAAGGCCCAAAATCCATTAAATGAGGAAAAGACAGTCTTTTTAACAAATGTTGCTGGCAAAACTGGATGTCCATCTGTAAAAAAAAGAAACAAGACCCATACTTCACACCACACACAAAAACTAATTCAAAATGGATCAAAGACCTAAATATAAGCCCAAAAACTATAAAGATCATAGAAGAAAAAATAGGGTCAATGCTAGGGGTCCTAACACAGCATAAATAGGATACAAACTATAACAACACAGAAACACCAGAAGGTAAGCTAGATAACTTGGATGTTCTAAAAATTAAACACTTATGCTCATCAGAGGACTTTCACCAAAAGAGTAAAAAGAGAACCTACAGACTGGGAAAAAAAATTTGGCTATTAAAAATCTGACAAAGGTCTAATCTCTAAAATCTACAGAAAATCCAACCCCTCTACAAAAAAAGGACAAATAATCCAATTAAAAAATGGGTAAAGGAAATGAACAGACACTTCACCAAAGAAGACATTCAAGAGGCCAACAAACACATGAGGAAATGCTCGCGATCACTAGCCATTAGAGAAATGCAAATCAAAACCATAATGTGATACCATCTCACCCTGGCATTACGGGCAGGAATTTAAAAAAACAAACAAACAAGAAAATAACAAATGTTGAAGAGGCTGTGAGGAGATTGGAACTCTTACGCACTGCTGGTGGGAATACAAAATGCTACAACTGTTTTGGAAAACAGTACGGTGCTTCCTTAAAATCTAGAAGTAGAGATACCAAACGATCCAGCAATTCCACTCCTAGGAATATGTCCTAGAGAAATAAGAGCTATCACACAAATATACATATGCACACCCATTTTCATTGCAGCATTGTTCACAATAGCAAAAAGATGGAAACAACCTAAGTGCTCATCAACAGATGAATGAATAAAGAACACTGATGAATCTGTGAAATATCTCACAACATAGGTAAATCTGGAGGGCATTATGCTGAGTGAAATAAGTCAATCATAAAAGGACAAATACTGCACGAGACCACTATTATTAAAACTCATGAAAAGGATTACACAGAGAATGAAACAATCTTTGATGGTTATGAGGGAGGGGGGTGGAGATGGAAAAACACTAACTGGGCAATAGATAAGTGGTAACTTTGGTGAAGGGTAGGACAGTACACAATGCTTGGGAAGCCAGCACAACTTGGCCAAGGCAAGGTCATGGAAGCTTCATAGACACATCCAAACTCCCTGAGGGACCAAATTACTGGGCTGAGGGCTGAGGGCTGAGGACCATGGTCTCAGGGGACATCAGCTCAATTGGCATCACATAATTTGTAAAGAAAATGTTCTACATCCTACTTTGGTGAGTAGCGTCTGGGGTCTTAAAAGCTTTTGAGTGTCCATCTAAGATACACCAGTGGTCTCCATCTGGAGAAGGGAGAATGCAGAAAACCAAAGACACGAGGGAAAGATTAGTCCAAAGGACTAATGGACCACAACTACCACAGCCTCTACCAGACTGAGTCCAGCACAACTAGATGGTGCCTGGCTACCACCACTGACTGGTCTGACAGGGATCACAATAGAAGGTCTAGGACAGAGCTGGAGAAAAATGTAGACCAAAATTCTAACTCACAAAAATAGACCTGACTTACTTGTCTGACAGAGACTGGAGAAACCCCAAGAGTATGGTCCCCAGACACCCTTTTAACTGAGGGTCACCCGTCAGCCAAAGATGAGACAGGCCCATAAAACAAAATGAGACTAAATGGGCACATCTATCCGGGGGCAAGGACAAGAAGGCAGGAAGGGACAGGAAAGCTGGTAAGGGGGAATCCATGGTCAAGAAGGGGAGAGTGTTGACATGTCGTGGGGTTGGCAACAAATGTCACAAAACAATATGTATATTA
The DNA here is from genome assembly GCF_000243295.1 of Trichechus manatus latirostris. NCBI lineage: Eukaryota > Metazoa > Chordata > Mammalia > Sirenia > Trichechidae > Trichechus > Trichechus manatus. Next base: position 2,080,801 of record NW_004444082.1, on the reverse strand, counting down.
ATTGTTTAATGAGAAACTCATTTGCTCTGTAAACTTTCATCTAAAGCATCCCCACACATACACAAAAGAACAATGGGCTATCTAAGCAGCTGCAAGGTGCATCCTACTAGGGAAAAAAAAAGTGCTCTCCGCCAATGGTTTCACGAGTATCCCGACATGGTCAATTAAACACTTAGAGAAGATAAGGAGTTGAGAGGTCAGAACTTCTTAATGAAACTCAAACAGTATCAACTTAGACATAAAATTCCCTTGAGAAAAATATGGGAACTGTGAAATAGACAAGTGTTATAACAGACTGAATACATAATTTCTGGGAGATGGTTGAAACACTGAACCAAAAACACCAAACTCCAGGAAGTGCTGGCCGGTCTGGACAGACCAACATCTCCAAGAAAGAGAAACTGAGCACAGGAGTTCTGGTCAGACTTGCCACTTTCTAGCTATGAGGCCTTGGGCAAGCGATTTAACCAACCAAAGTTTGGTTTGGTTTTTTTTTACCTGTAAAAAGAGGATAAGAATAGCTTTTTTGCCTATCTCTGTAAACGCCAGAGCCTGTGTAAGGCAGAAATCTGTCCGAGAAGGAAAACTCGAATATTTTCCACTAAGACAATTTCTTCAGCCTAATATACATTGTCTGAAAACCAGAACCTTCCAGAGGCAGAGAGAATCAGAAAATCGTTGGTTTTGCAAACCCAACACGAGGAAGTGCAGATGTAAAAGCTGGAGATTGTTCCAAGAAATACAAGAGTCAGAGACGAAGGCTCAGTCTTCCACTTCCTTTTGCATTGTTACTGTGTGTCAGTGTGTACTGTGCATGGCTACTGTTCTGTGTGTGTCTGTTCTGTACACAAGTTTGAAAGCAGAAACAGATACTAATAAATTCCTTTATTTTCATTAAAATCTAGCAAAGCACACTTTTTTTCCTTGTCTTGAAAGGTTTTACTCTTCTTCTTGTAGTTAATTTTTGGTTTTCACGTTAGTTATTTGTAATTTTGATACACGCTATTACAAGTTTCAAAATCCACTCCTTTATTTTCTTGAAATTATTTCCTTCAAAATTTCTTCTTTTGCCAGAAATGAGAGAACCATTTCCTCACTTAACACATCAATGTGTGCACAAAAGCAAAAACATTCTTCTCACGTGTTTTTTTTTCCCTTCAAAATTTTACTGAAGTGTGCTAACTTACTTTATCATGTAATGATGTTGATAGTTTTCATTTTTTTCTTTTTATTTGAGATATTCATGTTTTTGAGAAGATCATAAATTCCCTAATTTTATAAAACTTGTTTCCTTTTTTTAAAAAAGCTTATTACTTCACAGCCACAGACAAGAGAGTGAAAAATTTATCTCTGAAAGAGAAGTTTGATGTTGTCAAAATGATAACTGAAGAGAAAAAGACTGTCAAGGGAGCTGTAATTAAGTTCAAGTGCAGCAAAATGCAAATTTACTCAATTATGAAAGAAAAGGATAAAATAATTGAAAAACACATGAGCAGAATCAATGTAAATGTCAAGAAAGTACAGAATGGAAATCATGCAGAAAGCAACAAATCTGTTTTTGAGTGGTTTCTTCAAGACTTTGCCAAAAATGTTCCCATTTCAGAACCTAACGTGCAAGCAGAAGCAAAGGAAACAGCGACACTTTTAAAAGCTGATGGATTCTTAGCATCTAATGGGTGGCTTCAGAGCTTCACAAACAAAAACAAAACATGGAATCACTTGCAATGTAGCTTGTGAGAAGTCAAATAAGACTGACAAAGATGTTCAAAACTGGTTCACAAAAGTAACAGAGATCACAGGGGATATGATCCTAAACACATTCCAGATGCCAGTGTTGTTAGGTGTGGCGAGTCAGTTCCAACTCACATCGACCCTATAGACAACAGAACGAAATATTGCCCAGTCCTGCACCATCCTCACAATCGTTGTCTGCTTGAGCCCATTGTTGGAGTCACCGTGTCAATCCATCTTGTTGAGGGTCTTCCTTTTTTTCGCTGACCCTCTACTTTACCAAGCATAACATCCTTCTCCAAGGACTGGTCCCTCCTGATAACATGTCCAGAGTATGTGAGATGAAGTTTCACCATCCTTGCTTCTAAAGAACATTCTGGATGTACTTATTCCAAGACAGATTTGTTCTTTCTTCTGGCAGTCCACGGCATATTCAATATTCCTCACCAACACCATACATAATTCAAAGGCATCCATTCTTCCGTCTTCCTTATTCATTGTCCAGTTTTCACGTGCGTATGAGGTGACTGAAAACACCATGGCTTCGGTCAGGCACACCTTAGTCCTTACAGTGACATGTTTACTTCTTTAACACTTTAAAGAGGTCTTTTGCAGCAGATTTTCCCAATGCATTGTGTCTTTTGATTTCTTGACTGCTGCTTTCATGGGCGTTGATTGTGGATCCAAGTAAAATGAAATTCTTGACAACTTTAATATTTTCTCCATTTATCATGATGTTGCTTATTGGTCCAGTTGTGAGGATTTTTGTTATCTGTATGTTGAGGTGTAACCCATAGTGACGGCTGTGGTCTTTGAACTTCATCGGTATGTGCTTCAAGTCCTCTTCACTTTCAGCAAGCAACGTTGTGTCATCTGCATATTGCAGGTTGTTAATGAGTCTTCCTCCAATCCTGATGCCACATTCTTCTTCATATAGTCTAACTTCTCAGATTATTTGTTCAGCATACAGACTGAATAAGTATGGTGAAAGGATACAACCCTGACACATGCCTTTCTTAAATTTAAACCACGCAGTATCCTCTTGTTCTGTTTGAACGACTGCCTCTTGGTCTATGTACAGGTTCCTCGTGAGCACAATTAAGTGTTCTGGAATTCCCATTCTTTGAAATGTGATCCACACAATCAAATGCCTTTACATAGTCAATAAAACACAGGTAAGCATCTTTCTGGTATTCTCTGCTTTCAGCCATGATCCATCTGACATCAGCAATGATATCCCTTGTTCCACATCGTCTTCTGAATCCAGCTTGAATTTCTGGCAGTTCCCTGTTGATGTACTGCTCCAAACACTTTTGAATGATCTTCAGCAAAATTTTACTTGTGTGTGATATTAATGAGATTGTTTGATTATTTCCACAGTCTATTGGATCACCTTTCTTTGGAATGGTACAAATACGGATCTCTTCCAGTCAGTTGGCCAAGTAGCTGTCTTCCAGATTTCTTGGCAGAGGCGAGTGAGCACCTCCAGCACTGCATTCTTTTGTTGAAACACCTCAGTTGGTATTCCGTCAACTCCTGGAGCCTTGTTTTTCGCCAATGCATTCAGTGCAGCTTTGACTTCTTCCTTTAGTACCATGGGTTCTTGATGATAAGACAACTCCTGAAATGACTGAATATCAACCAATTCTTTTTGGTACGGTGACTTTGTATATTCCTTCCATCTTCTTTTGATGCTTCCTGTATCATTTAATATTTTCCCCATAGAATTCTTCAGTATTGCAACTTGAGGCTTGAATTTTTCTTCAGCTCTTTTCATCTTGAGAAATGCTGAGCATGTTCTTCCCTTTTGCTTTTTTATCTCCAGGTCTTTGCACATGTCATTGTAATGCTTTACTTGGTCTTCTCGAGCCACCCTTTAAAATCTTCTGTTCAGCTCTTTTACTTCATCATTTCTTCCTTTAGCTGATGAGACAGTTCTATTTTACAGGGCAATGCCTAACAGGATGCTGAAAAAAAAAGGGGGATTAATGCTTCCAGGGTGGGTTTTTCAAAGAGCGGCTTACTGTGCTCTTGAACACGTTTTTGATGGGACATTTGAAAACATGGGTAATCGGAAAGACTGAGAAATCATTATGCTTCAAGAATATAGAAATTAATCAGCTTTTAGTAGAATGGAAGTAGAATAAAAAACTGGATGACAGGAGGAATTTACTAGGAGTTTTTAAATAAATTTAACAATAATATGAAAAAACAAAATCGAAGCGTTCTTTTGTTTGTTGACAATGCTACTTGTCGTCGGTCACTGCCCCTGTACAATACTAAATTAATTTTTTCCACCATCCATGATGTCAGTCCTACAACCTCTGAATAATGGTATTATTCAAAATATTAAACTACAGGAAGTCATTGCTGCAAAAAGTGTTTGCCAACATTGAGATGCGATGATGGCATTGGAGATTTAGGGGAAAATTGATGCCCTTGATACAATTTCATTTCTTAAGTGATCAACCAAAGTGATTAAGGAAGAAACTGTAAGAAAATTCTTTTTAAGAACCACAGTTTCTTATTTGGCAGTGGATAGTATACCAAACAAAACAGTTATCGAGCCCGTTAACATCATGAAGATTCAGACAGAATAAATGACATTTATGGTGGTGTTTCAGAAAAAAGTGTCAGTGGCACTTCTTACATTGATATTAGCAAAGAAACTGCCACAGAAGTGGATGATACAAACCTGCAAGAAATTGTGGACTCACAATCTAAAAATGACGATGAAGATGATGAAGACCTAGAAGAGCCTGAGCCTTCAAGTCAAACACAGGTTTTCCATTATGTAAACACTTTGAAGGAATTTGGAAAAGTTAAAGGAGACCAAGAGTTTGTTGATAAGGCTACGGATTTAGAAATTTGTTTCAATAATTTCATCAAAAAATCAAAATAAACTAAACAGTTGATGTTAGATGTTTTTATAAAACTGAGTTTTACTCATATCTTTGAATAGTATATGCACACATTGTAGTGTGCTGTTGAGTTGGTTCCAACTCATAGCAACCCTATAGGACAGAGTAGAACTGCCCCTTAGGGTTTCCAAGGAGTGGCTGGTGGATTTGAACTATTAACTTTTTTGGTTAGCAGCCGAGCTCTTAACCACTGTGCCCCCAGGGCTCCAGTATATGCACATATCTGTACATAATTTGAATAAACATGCGAATCATAGAAAATGGTTTATTTTCCAGCCCTACAAAATTGAAAAGAAACACTTTCTGGGTTTTTATGAGGTAGGATTCTTAATAGAGAGGGATAGAAAAGTGGTAAGACTGCACTCTGTCAAAGGCAGAAAACTTTCGAGACCCAGAAAAACAAGGCAGTCCCATTGAGTTCCGGCTCTCTCAGGTTTCACCGTAGTTACGATCACATGAGATCAGGGATGTGAGAGTGTTATGCAAGTTGTTTTAAATTTTAAAAAACTAAGGTATTTTTATACAACTCAGAACATTTCCTCAGAAGATGTGGAAATATAACCACAAATCCACTGCTCTCATAACTACATCCCCGTTTGACACCTACTGGTGACCGAGAGCTGTGTTAAGCTGCCTCCACCAGGCAGAGTCTCTGTCTGATGCCCAGGTGTGCCAGCCTGTCTAGACCTTGGCACCGACCTTGGCTTACTACATTTGCTCTTTTAGCCTCTCTTGAATGTGAGGAGCAGCAATTTTCTCAGGCGGGAGCTGTCCCTGAGATCAGCCCCCGGGAGCGTTCAGGCCTGTCTCTTCTCAGCCCTTCTTGCATTTTCTCCTTCTAACTGTACCTACTGACCCCACCCCTCCTAGACTCCTAGACCTCTGTTGGGCTCACCTGTCCATCCACATTTGCTTGTCTGAGTGTTTGGAGTGATGGTGCATGTGGGTGGGAAGGGCCCATGGGGAGGTTCCTGTAACCGTGGCAGTCCAAGGGTCAGAAGGTCTGCATGTGACCAGAGGAGGTTCAGCTGACACCTGGCAGGACAAGTTTGTTTAATAGATTTTTAGGTTTTAGGTGTGCACTCTGGCCCTCTTTCATACCATGCCAATAATTGACCCCAATATTTAAAAGGGTGGTTCAAACGCAACAGGATGCTTTATCTGCCTAGTCATTCATCTACCATCCTATTTTTAATAATAAATGGTATTCATTCTTAATACAAATGATTGTAGAATGTACAATGTAACCATCTGAAGCTGGAGAACAAACAAAAGCAGAAACTGTTCCGTGAGATTAGACCAGGAGGAAGACACGGAATTCTGTCTTAGATCCACGTGCCCCACTTGGAGAGATGCGTCTGCAGTCAATGGTGTGTGCAAAGCAGCTGTGCAGAGGTGGACCCTCTATCCCCACTCTGAGGTCTCATTGCCATGGACTCATTACTTCTATTACACTCATCACCACTGTCCTCGTTACTCAAAAGATGGAGCAGAATGAGGAGGAAAAATGGACACTGGCTATAGCAGACTGAATACATAATTTCTGGGAGATGGTTGAACCACTGAACCAAAAACATTGGGTGGGGATTATGGAATACTTGTGTTATAGTTAGTCTCAATACAGCCAATAAAAAAGACACACCAAATCAAAGCCAGGCTGCTATGGGAAGCTTACGAATAGTCTTGTCCTGCCGTGAAGCTGAATTAGTTTTTGTACAAACGTAGCCTCCTGAAAGAGATCTTCCAGGCAGCTAAATTTTAAGCCTGCTATAAATTCATGCCCAATATAACATTTCTTTTTCACAAGGAAAATAAAACCATTCAGTCTGTGAATAGATAGAAAAGTGAATTAGAGTTTGGCATTCACGTGAACTACAAAGTCGTAAAATTAATGCGCGGTGAGAGACTGGCCTTTATGAAATTATATAAGAAAACGCACCAATAATAAATTTGCTCAAAGGATAAACTCTTTTTTTCTGCCTAAAGCCAATCTGGCTGTCACATTTCAAGGTGAGTAAAATAATAAAATAAAACATTCACATTAAGGGAATAAAATAAAAGCATTTTAAATCCACTAAAAGGAATGTGTTTAAATATACACGATGACAAAAATATAATAATACATGATGGACTGGATTTTTAAACTAATAGAATAAATCACATTCTTCGGGAACAATATGTTAGGAATGCGTGGTTGGCATCTAATACATAGTTCTTTTTAAATCAAGATGTGAAGTCAGTGAAGAAGGAGATGACCGGTCCTTGGGAATGGATCTTGGCAGCTGCTTCTGAATAGATTCAATCCATCAATCAGCAAACCTTTGTGGCCGGCACGTTGCCGGGTCAGAACGAAGCTGGATTAGAATTTCTCAACGCAGACACCCTTAATGGCCTACTGAGGGCAACATCCTTTCTCACTTTGCCTGGGGTTCTGCTCTGATTCATTTGGCATTACTCACCTGGCAACAGTACCATCACAGAAAAATAGGGGTGTGGAATGAGACGGCCATTGAAGTGCTCTGGCATCTGGGGACTGAGACCCCTCAGGTGGTGGCCAGTGGTTGCTTGGATCCAGCGCTTCCTCCCCGCTGGCAGCTTCCACTGGTGATAGTGTCAACGGAGTAGAGCTGCTGGTCCTGGCCTCGTGGAACAGGCGCCCGCAGTCCACCAGGAAGAACACACTGAGCAGGGGTTCCTTCTGCAGGACCTCGCATCTGAGAAGCTTCTGCCCTTGACACGCTTCAAAGCCAAGTAAAGAAAAGTTTTCTGTCTTCCAAAACACTGTGGGTAACTCTGCAGTAGAAGTAGGAACCAGATTCTGGAAGCAGGAAGGACATGCGTGGGCCGGGGACCTTGGGAGACTCAGATCAAGTCAGCCACGGTTTCCAATTGAACTGGATCTGCCATCAGCTGGGAACTTCCCTGCAGAGAAACAATAGACATCTCAGCCCTTCTCTCTCAAAAAAAAAAAAAAAAAGTTCAAGTTACACTATCAATAAAAGCAGAGAAAGAACTATGACTCAAAAACCCTATGCCTTTGAGAAGTATGTGCTTGTTACTTTTTCAGTTAACACAACTCTCTCCCTCACCTGCTAAATTCCAAGCCAGTTACACCAAAGTGATTTTATGTCATTTGCAACCAAAGGAATCCTGAAATACCCTTGTAATAGCCATATTCATTATTATATCTCTCAGTCTTCTTGCTTCCCGAAAGATTAATCACTGACACTCAACTTCTCTGCCATAATTTCTCATATTAGTGTCAAAGCCTTCAGCTATGGTGCACACATATGGGTGCACACACATACACTTATCTTACCCATAAGGTTATTTGTCCTCCAATCCAAAGAACCTCTCAAATGTTTCTTCCTACTGGAAACTTTCATGGCTCAAACGATCTTCTCAGTTTTATAAAGCCATAATGTTCCCAGCCATAGCCACAAAAATCCCCCCAAATGAAAAAAAATTGGGAGCAAGAAAAAGATCACTAAGAGGAAGTGTTAAAAAGCAAAGATGTCACTCTGATAACTAAGGTGCACCTGACCCAAGCCATGGTCTTTTCAGTTGCCTCATGTACATGCAAAACCTGGGCAATGAAAAAGGAAGACTGGAGAAGAATTGGCAAGTTTGAATTGTGGCGTTGGTGAAGAATATTGAATATACTGTGGATTGCGGGAAGAACGAACAAATCAGTCTTGGAGGAAGTATAGCCAGAATGCTCCTTCGAAGTGAGGACGGCAAGACTTTGTCTTGATTACTTTTGACCCGTCACCAGGAAAGACCAATTAGTAGAAAAGGTTATCATGCTTGGTAAAGTAGAGGGTCAGCAAAAACAAGGAAAACCCTCCATGCGACAGATTGACACATCAGCCACAACAATGGGCTCAAACACATCAAAGATCATGAAGATGGCACAGGACTGCGCAACGTTTCATTCTGTCATACACAAGGTTGCCATGAGTCAGAGCTGGCTCAATGGCAACTAACAACAGCAAGAGGAAAACAGGAAAATAGTAATTACTTGTACACTGTTCAGCTGAGTGTGCTGTAGAGTTATCTATGTAGATCTATTGCATGGCTTCCCTATCCCTGAGCCTCCCAGGGCTGGGCCATGACCCAGACTGACCAAGCAGAGCATTACATTCCCTTGCCACAGTGACTGGTTCAGAGATGGACACAAGATCCAAGGAAGACCTTTCTGTGTAGTCACTGAGATGTGATATTTTAATTACTGGGATCATACACCAAGGAAATGTGTGCTACAGTTGCTCATGACCATCTTCCAGAGGCAAAAAGGAAGTTCTATATGGTAGGAGGTAAGAGGCCAACAAGTAAGAGGAAGCAGAAGAGCAGAGCCAAGAAATTGAAATAGAGATAGAAAGAGAGAGAGGAGAAGAAAGGGAAAAAGGAAGGAAACAAGGGAGGGAGAGAGAGGAGGAGACAGGGAGGGAGGAAGGGAAGAAGGAATGGAGTCGGAGTTAAGAGACAGCCTGTGGATCTAGCTAAACCATTATATTCCTCCTCAACATTTTGGCTACATCAGCTTTTGTGCCTAAGCTATTTTAAATTGGTTTCTTTCACTTGTGACTAAGTCTTTACTATAAGTATACCTCTCATCCACTTTGTCAGCTTGGAGCGTGACAATCAGTTGTACCTCAGTTTCTGATCGTGTCTGATATGTTGTTGGTGCACAGAAGCAACAACTGTTGTTTAACCATATGCTAAGTCTCGTGGTCAAAACAACTGAATATTTGGGGTTCTCGCTTAAACAGTATTTCTAGAGGAAAGATAAGAATCCTGTTTTGAGAGCAGGCTGACTCTCTTTTTCTGTTAGATTTTTAAATAAGCAAAAAGGGCAATGTTTCTCAAGGCAAATCTATAGGGACAGACAGTAGATTGTAGTTGCCGGGGACAGGGGATGGGAACAGGGATGAATAGTAAATGGGCGCCGAGGAGTCAGTCAGGTGATGCAAACGCTCTAAAACGAATTTATGGTGGCGGTTGTACAACTTGGTAAATTTTCTAAAAATTATTGAATTATACAGTTGAAATGGGTGAATTATATCATATGTAAAATATGCTTCCATAATGTTGTAATAAAAAGCAATGTTTCTAGAAATATTTCTCAGAAGAATCTGACTTCTACAATATGTTAATAAAACAAGCTGAACCCTTTTCCATCGAGTCAGTTCCAGCTCATTGCGACCCCCTGTGGTACTGAGTAGAACTGCTCCATAGGGTATTCTTGGATGTAACCTTTATGGAAATAGATTGCCAGCCCTTTCTCCTGCAGAGTGGCTGGGTGGATTCAAACCACCAACCTTTCACTTAGTAGTCGAGCACAAACCATTTGCGCCATCCAAGGGACTTTATGATGTGTTAATAAGAGTTCTTTAAAAAAAAGGTCTGCAGTCGAGTATGTTTGGGAGCCACTGTAGGTATTTCTTGTGGAGAGATTCAGAAGCACATGAGAACTTAAATTGTCTGAGAAGTCACGTAGTAGAAACGCCGACCTAACCTAATCTATCCCAGAGCTTCCTAAATGTATTTACCATGTACCCTTTCCTCCCTCAGAATAACGCACGATAGTGTTCCCTGGAACACACTGTAGGAAACGCTAACCTAAAGTGTGGTAGAAATTGCTCCAGTCATCAGGCAGCTACTGATGACATTTTCATCGCTCCGTCTGTTCCCTGAATTTGTTTACTTGGCCGTGTCGTCCACGTAACCAGAGGGGAGTGCTCAGCTCAGCAAGTGTGAAGCAGCTCCTTCAGACTGAGTATCAGCAGATCCCGGATGTCCGTGAGCCACCTTCCTTCACAGGGAGGAGAAAGGAACAGGCTGAAGGGCCTTCCCTCAGCTTGGGCTTCCCCCTGCACTGGCCCAGGTTCTCCACACACTTTTCCTTAAGCAACATTATAGTTCTTATTAGGAAAACGTGCTTTTCTTGATAGAGTGATTGATGACAGCCCAAGATAAAATCTTCTAGAAGGTCTTGCAAGCTAACTAGGAAGTAAAGAACACCTATGAAGCTCCTCCTATAAGCCAGGCAAGGAGCCTTGGTGGCACAGGGGTTAAGCACTCGGCTGCTAACTGAAAGGTTGGCAGTTCCTCTGCAGAAGAGAGACGTGGCAGTCTGCTTCTGTAAACATTTACAGCCTTAGATACCCAATGGGGCAGTTCTACCCTGCCCTATAGGGTCCCTGTGAGTCAGAATCGACCCGACAGCACCACACCAGGTGTGTCCCAGTAGCGTCTCATTGACTCCTTGGTACAAGCCCTTGTGACAGGTGCTATGTCACTGTTTTACAGGTGAGGAACCTGGGACACAGCTGTTAATGATGTACTTGTCACCGTGTGGTTACACGGCAAAGCCTGCTTTCAAAGCCAGCTCTGGCCCGTGTTCTTCCGGTGATACTACACACGGAATGTCAGGAAAAGTGCAGCCTGAGAAAGTCATTAACAGTGGGGAACAAGGTGAAAGTCATGTCAATAGGGCATAATTTGGCAGAAAATCCAAGGTAATGATTCGTGAATAACATCACACACACACACACACACACACACACACACACACACACACACACTGTTACAGTTAAGGTTGTGATGGGCCATGATAAGACAGGATGGTTGGAGCTCCCGGCCCACAGCCCTTGGCCTAGGAAGTGTGTCCCAGGTGAGGCCCTCCTGAGAAGGAGCGAGCAGGGCAGGTCTCCACAGCAGGGCTGCAGACAGCAGGAGGAGGCTGATGAAGCAGCCACAGGCTCTGATCTCCAGAGGCTGTAACTCACAGAACTCCAGCACACCCGGAGCGGAAAGCAGCCGGTCCTGTCGTCAGCCTGTAAACTGTCAACAGGCGCCATCAGCCAGGCCAGGGAAGGGTGGGACTTCCGACTCAGCTTCCATGCCGTCCAGTGGGCCCTGCTGCACTGTTGGGACAGTGTCGCAACGGCGACGGTAATCGGGACGGCGAAGACAGTAACCAACTGCACAACTCTTACAGAGAAGTGAGGCCGGGAGGGTCACTCTGAGGAGTCGACCCCCACTTCAGTCCCAGGAGTTTATTTTATAGTCAATACAGCAATCAATAAGGCAATTAACAAAACAATGGGCTTTGAGTGCGGGCAAGGGAGAAGGAATTCAGGTAAACAAGTCAAGCAGTAAAGGGACAATAGGTTTGGGAAAACACATCCTGACAAGTCTCAACATGTTGGGGACAAGTCTCAACATGTTGGGGACAAGTCTCAACATGTTGGGGACAAGTCTCAACATGCTGTGCAGCATAGAGGCCTGTGGGGGCTGCAGTTGTCAATAGTGCAGCCATGTTTAAATGGCATATATCCCCACAGGGCAGGAGATGGTTAACTACCTGTCCTCCCGCCATATCGGCAGGCAGTCTCACCTGTCAGCCAACCATTGCACCTCACTGACCTATAGTGAAAACTGTCTCCAGAGCCCTCCCAGGTGATGGTGCCATTTATGAGCCTTGTAACGCTCCCTAAATAATCACGCTGTTACCGCGTGCCAGCTATCGTATTTAATTTAAGCATGAAAACACCTCTGAAGTAGTCTCGTTAACTCCTTATTAAAGTGGGAGCTGAGAACACGCAGCACTTAAGCGTCGCGTCCAAGTCTCAGAGCTAATTGGTGTGCCCCCAAAACCAGACCTCTGTGTGCAAAACCTGTGCTCCTAACAGCGTACAGACAGAGCCAATCACATCATGTGTTTTACTTGGTCAAATGTTGATGCAGGAATCATCCTTGTTCCCGTCCTAAGAACTGCTCATCACGCTGAGAGCTTTGCTCCTGCACTTCTCACTGTCCCTGGACAGCTGGCCACACACAGGACTCGTCAGTCCCAGCTGGCTGGTGAGGTGCTTGGGGGAGGGGGTGCTTCTTAATCCTTTCTTTACCCTACAGCCCAAATACAGTGCTTGGCACAAAACAGCTGCTTAATGAACATGTTTAAACTTACTATGCTCCCCCAAAGCAGTCTAGAGATGACCTGGGAGAAACCACTAAGTCACAGGAAGCTGTGTGGCTCACCTAGTCCCGGCCAGTACAATCTGCAGTCCTTTCCTCCCTCCCCTGGGTTCCCACTGAAGCAGTCAGAGTCCTCCTTGGCAGTGTTTAAAGGGATCCTCACCTCCATCGGGCTGAAGATGCTGAAGAACACACCCAAAACTTAATGATGGGAGAAGCTGAGCCTCAGGGAAGACTGAATTATCAGCCTCACTCAGTCTCCTACACCAAAGGCAGGGCACTGGTAGGGAAGGGATTAGATCCTGAGACTTGGGACGGGGATATCTGGGTGGATCCACTTGAGCACCTGGGACCCCCAGATATTTCTGAACTTCCTGGGCCCATAGAACTGGCCCACACCCTCTAATTGGAGGATGGAAGTTTGGAGACCAGACAGAGGCCTCAAATAAGACAGATAGCTCATAGGACAATGCTCGCCTACCTCCTATCCCCAGGATCTGTTCCCATCTCCCTTCCTGGCCACCAGATTGAAATCAAGGATCAAGTCACAACAAGACCCAGTGAGGGAGAGAGGAAGAGAAAAGTTATGTGCTGAAGGGACAGAAGACATGGCTATATTCCAGCAGAAACGGGAAGAGCATGCAGAATGTGAAGCTGGATCTGGGAGAGCTTGGGGACTTGGTAGCACACTTCTGTGACATAGGATTTAATGTCCTGGCCAAGGCACTGGGGTTCAGTCCGGATGCCCTGTTGGGAGACTTCTCAGAAGCTTGGAAGAAACCCTGGCCCACATTAAGTGAGGTGGAGATGATTGAACTGCTATAGCAGAGGATGGAAGAGAAATCAAAGACTCAGATACATGCAATACTGGAAGGGATCTGTTATGTAAGGTCTGAAACTCACCTGATGACTGCGTGTCTTGGGAAGGGCTGGAGGACATACCATTTACCAAGGCAATAATGTGTGTGCTTGTGGCAGGCAGAATTCTAGGATGCTCCAGGTTCCCACCCTTCCCCTGAGGAGGGGCAGAACCTATCAATATGAAGAGATATCACTCCCATGATTACATTACGTTAATGGAAAGGGGAGTATCCTGAGTAAGCCTGACCTAATCAGGGGAGCCCTTTAAAAGTAGCGTTATCTCTGGCTCATCACAGAAGAGGAAGGCAGAGAGATGAGTTCTGGCTGGCCTGGAAGAAAGCAAATATGTTGTGAGCTGCCTGTGGAGGCCACATGGCAAGGAACTGTGGGTGGCCTGTAGGAGTTGAGAGTGCTTTCAGCTGACAGCTAGCAGGACAACGGGACCTCAGTCTTACAACCATAAGGAATTGAATTTTGCCAACAAGCAGTGAGCTTGGAAGAGGATGCCAAGCCCCAGGTGAGAACTCATTCTGGCTGACACCTGATTTTAGCCCAGTGAGACCCTGAGCAAGGACCCAGATACACTATGCCCAGACTCCTGACCTACAGAAACTGGGAGATAATAAGTGTGTGCCACTCCGAGCAGCTAAGTTTGTGGCCAGTTGTTATGGAGCAACAGAAAATTATACAGCACTGGAGAGGAGGAAGTTGGTTCTGTTGAGGGGCTCCGTCAGGTCTGCTCTCTGTGGCCCAGTGCCAACGTCAGAAAGGCTGTGTTGGAACTGGACTCCCTCAGCACGCTGAGGGCACTGGAGAGGGGAGGCTGGGCAGGATGAGTATCGTTACATCCTGGGACCAGCTGCAACTGTGGGGACTGTAGTTGTCCCTCAGCTCTCCTCTCAGAAGTTCTCCCTGGACCAGTGGTCAGTCAGAATCTGATCGCTGTGGCGGGTGGGGGGCCTCAACTGGTGGGGGCAGGTATGGGTAGGCTGGGGGTGCATAGCCAAGCTATGGGTACTCTGCCAACTCCCCTGTGGCCCCTGTTGCTGGTATGGTTGGTGTACCCACCCCCAGCTGCTTTGGGTGCTGGGCTAACGGTTTGCACCTGTCACCTTGTCCCAAGGCAGCCCCTGAGCAAACAATTCCCTCTCCTGGGGCTGGGAGTTTTACTGCCCCCACTTCTATCCCAGCAGCTGGTGGCCAATGACTCAGAGGGTGGGAGTACGGGATTCCATTCGCTTGCCTCAAGACTGCAGTCTAATGTGTGCACCAGAGCTCCTGTGGGATCGGACTGGAGCCAGACTGCAGCTGAAGCCACATCTTGGGCTCTGTCCCCTTTCCACCCTGGTTTTCTTACCATTCCCTCCTGGGAACACCCCCTCCATAAATCTTAGGCTAGAGAATCCAGCTGAAGACAGGCCTCTCCCCTCCTCTGACTTTGTGGAGCTGGGTGTCTCGAATCCCAGCCTTGTTCTCCAGCCTGGACAGCTCTGCCCCAGCTCTGCTCTAACCAACGCCCGATGGCCGTGGGGATCTGAGGGCCCTGTGGCTTCTCAAAGTCAGTATATTCAGAACAGAACCACACATATTTCTTCAAAACGACTTTCTCCTGTTTTTTTTTTTTTTCAGGCTCCAAACTTCAAGGTCACACTCTGTTCTTCTTTTACTCTTCCCTCCATTCAGATTCCCTTGCTTCTTCATTTGCAAAAGCCCATTCATCCTTTCTTGTCTAGTCCCACACCAATCCCCTATTACTTCACACCTGGGTGTGATAATAACCCCATGGCTCACTTCTTGACCTCTGACCACTCCAATTCATTTTGTACACCTCTGGGAGCAGGAACAGATGAAACTTCCTGCCACCATTTTGATTGGGTAACTTCCTGCTCAGGCAACAGCAAAGACTGTGCATTCCTGGATGAGTTAGGGAAACTACTCAACCCTGCACTCAATGCCTCTACAGCCTGGCTTGATGCCCACCCCACAGCACACACACTCCTCCACCCTCACCCATGAGCCCTAGCTTCCACTTCTGCCTGGTCCCATCAAGAAAGACACCTGCCGTTCCTAAACACACTTCTTCCTTTCCAATCTCCGTGCCTGTGTCTTGTTTCTCCCTCTCTGGAAGCTAAGCTCTGTCACCCCAGTGACAGAACTCTCACACATCCTCTAGGCTCAGCTTGAAGGCCAACTCCTCCAGGAAGGCCCTTCTGGCTACCCACCTTCAAAGTAATCTCCGCCTGTTGTCTCTCACCTCCACTCTTCTCTTGTCCTTTGTGGCATTTGTCACATTCTAACTTCTACTGCCCTGCCCTTATTTTAGGACATGCCTCTTCCATTCCTACTTAATAGCAAGAGTGGTTTTGGTTTCCCTGTTACACCTTCGTATCCCCTTTACTGCCTGATACAGTGCTTTACAAACAGCAGACACTCAATAAATAGAGTTTTATTGTTATACGTTAAATACTCAAACCATGTATATCAAATTTCACTGACGAATATAAATATTATTTTGGGTTGCTGTTGTTAGGTGCTGCTGAGATGGTTCTGACTCATAGTGACCCTGTGTACAAAAGGAAGACTGCCAGGTCCTTCACCATCCTCACAATCGTTGCTATGCTTCAGCCCGTCATTGCAGCCACTGTGTCAATCCATCTCATTTTTCGCCGGACCCTCTACTTTACCCAACATGATGTCCTTCTCCAGGGACTGGTCCCTTCTGATAACACGTCCAAAATATGTGAGCTGAAGTCTCGCCATCCTTGCTTCCAATGAGCATTCTGGCTGTACTTCTTCCAAGACAGATTGTTCATTCTTATGGCAGTCTGTGGTATATTCAGTATTCTTAGCCAACATCATAATTCAAAGGGATCAATTCTTCTTTGGCCTTCCTTACTCATTATCCAGCTTTCCCATGCATATGATGTGATTGAAAATACCATGGCTTGGGTCAGGTGCACCTTAGTCCTCAAAGTGACATCTTTGCTTTTCAACACTTTAAAGAGGTCTTCTGCAGCAGACTTGCCCAATGCAATATGTCTGATTTTTTGACTGCTATTTCCATGTGCATTGATTGTGGATCCAAGTAAAATGAAATCCTTGACAACTTCAATATTTTCTCCATTTATCATAATGTTGCTTATTGGTCCACTTGCGAGAATTTTTGTTTTCTTTATGTTGAGGTGTAATCCATACTGAAGACTGCAGTCTTTGATCTTCATCAGTAAGTGCTTCAAGTCCTCTTCACTTTCAGCAAGCAAGGTTGTGTCATCTGCATATCACAGTTTGTTAATGAGTCTGCCTCCAATCCTGATGCCCCGTTCTTCATATAGTCTAGCTACTAGGATTATTTGCTCAGCATGCAGATTGAATAAGTATGGTGAAAGGATACAACCCCGATGTACAACTTTCCTGATTTTAAACCACGTAGTATTCCCTTGTTCTGTTTGAACGACTGTCCCTTGGTCTATATACACGTTCCTGATCAGCACAATTAAGTGTTCTGGAATTCCCATTTTTTGCAGTGTTATCCATAATTTGTAATGATCCACACAGTCTAATGCCTTTGCACAGTCAATAAAACACAGGTAAACATCTTTCTCGTATTCTCTGCTTTCAGCCAAGATCCATCTGACATCAGCAATGATACCCCTTGTTCCATGTTCTCTTCTGAATCTAGCTTGAATTTCTGGCATTTCCCTGTCAACGTACTGCTGCAACAGTTTTTGAATTATCTTCAGCAAAATTTTACTTGTGTGTAATATCAATGATATTGTTTGATACTTTCTGCATTTGGCTGAATCACCTTTCTTTGGAATAGACACAAATATGAATCGCTTTCAGTCAGTTGGCCAGATAGCTGTCTTCCGAATTTCTTGCATAGACGAGTGAGCACCTCCAGCGCTGCATTTGTTTGTTGAAACATCTCAATTGTGTTCAGAAGACAAAGTAAAGTATTATAATGAAATGTGCAGAGACCTGAAATTAGAAAACCAAAAGAGAAGAACACGCTCGACATTTCTCGAGCTGAAAGAATTGAATAAAAAAATTCAAACCTTGAGTTACAATACTGAGGGGCAAAATATTGAATGACACAGGAAGCAACAAAAGAGGATGGAAGAAATGCACAGAGTCACTGTACCAAAAATAATTGGTCGACATTCAACCATTTCAGAAGGTAGCATATGATCAAAACCGACGGTATTGGAAGAAGAAGTCCGAGCTGCACTGAAGGCATAGGCAAAAAACAAGTCTCCAGGAATTGACGGAATACCAGTTGAGATGTTTCAAATATTATCTTATAAGTATTGAAAAAGTAATTGGTTAGTATGAAGTGTTGTTGTTTTTGTTAGCTAACTTTGGGTTGGCCCCTGGCTCATGGCAACCCCATGCCCAGTGGAATGAAACACTGCCTGGTCTTGCACCATCCCCATGATTGGTTGCAGATCAGACCATTGTGATACATAGGGTTTTCATTGGCTGATTTTCGGAAGTAGATCATCAGGCTTTTCTTCCTAGACTGTCTTCGTCTGGAAACTCCATTGAAACCTGCTTGGCATCATAGTAACATGCAAACCTCCACTGACATATGGGTGCATTAGCTGGAATTGAACCTGGGTCCTCCACATAGCAGGTGAGAATTCTACCACTAACCACCACTGCCCCTCTGATATGAAACAGGGCAGGGAAGTCACTTACTTTGTGCATACACTGCACCGGGCACTTTACCTGCACGAGCTCACTGAATTCTCATGGTGGTCCTAGAGAGGAAGCATTACTACACCCGTCCTAACAAATGAAAGGACAGTAACTTGCCCAAGGTCGCCGAATTACTAAGTGCTGAAGGTAGAATACGAAGCCAGGTCTGTCTAACTCCAAAGCCCGTATTTTCCAACAGCCGTTATTGTACACATGGAAGACAAAACTGTGCTTAGATAATTTGCTCTATGCGACTATTAACGGTGTATATAATTTTCATGTATATTTGATAGTGGGAATTCAGAGGCAAATAACACATTTTCTCAAGTCCCTTTGGAAAACAGCATCTACATTTTCTAGTGAAAATTAATTCAGCAGAGTGAAGATGGAAATTTCTCTTCTATATAAGCTTCCTATTGCTGCTGTAACAAATTACCACAAACAGTGGCTTAAAACAACACAGATGTGTTATCTCATAGTTCAGAAGTCTGCAATGAGTCTCAGTGGGCTAAAATCAAGGTGTGTGCAGCGCTGTGCTCCCTTCTCGAAGCTTCAGGGAAAATCTGTTTCCTAGCCTTTCCCAGCCTCCTGAGGCTGCCTGCACTTTT
Source organism: Trichechus manatus latirostris (assembly GCF_000243295.1). Lineage (NCBI taxonomy): Eukaryota > Metazoa > Chordata > Mammalia > Sirenia > Trichechidae > Trichechus > Trichechus manatus. The sequence goes on along the minus strand of NW_004444082.1, from coordinate 2,061,999 downwards.
TGGCTTGTGGCCCTTCCTCTGTCTTCAAAGCCAGCGGCGTAGTATCTTCAAACCTTTCTCTTTGACCCTTCTGTCTCCCTCTTTCCTGTATAAGGACCCTTGTGACTACATTAGGCCCACCCAGATAATGCAGAATAACTTCCTCATCTCAAGATTCTTAATCACATCTGTAAAGTCCCTTTCGCCATGCAAAGTAACGTATGCCCAGGTTCCAGGGATTAAGACATGGACACCTTTGCTGTTAGTTGCTGTTTGCTGCTAAGTTGGTTCTTGACTCATGGTGCCCCCATGTATAATGGGATCTGACTGTTGTGATCCATAGGGTTTTCACTGGCTATTTTTTGAAGTAGGTCACCAAGCCTTTCTTTCTAGTCTGTCTTAGTCTAGAAGCGTCCCTGAAATTTGTTCAACATCACAGCAACACACAAGCCTCCACTGTCAGACCAGTGGTGACTGCATATGTAGTGCATTGGCCGGGAATTAAACCCGGGTCTCCCGCAGGGAAGGTGAGAATTCTACCACTGAAATACCACTGCCCTCTTGGACATCTTTGGGGGCCAGTATTCTGCCTACTACAATTTCCAAGAAAATTATTTTTAAATTCAAAATACTGTCTTAAACCAAAATTCGTGTATCGTCGTTTTTCTGTTTTCCATTTTAATCCCACTCCTTAGCAGTAAACTCTCTTAACAATTTCTTGGGTGTTCTTCCAGTATTTTCTATGTATGTCCAAGCATAATACAACAATTAATCTATTTCCACTAAATGATAGTATATGATACCCACTGTTTTCCACTTTAAAAGTATAGTATATCTTAAAGATTTTTCCATATCACCACAGACAGATTGACCACCTTGTCCTTGTATGTGTGGTGGCCCACACATGCACACAGAGACAGAGACTGTGATTATGCACACAAAATCTTAACTCTCATCATCTCTAGGTGGTAAAATTGCAGGTAATAATCGCAAGTAATAATTACCTATATTTTCTTTTATACTTTTCTGTATTGTTTAAATTTTACTTTATAATGAGCATGTAATAAATATATCCTTTCTCCCAAAGTATAACGCTCTCCAAAGTATTTTCCATTATATTGGCAATTTTTTGGCACACCTTGGGAGAGTTCTAGTTCATGATGTCATATATAATTTCAGGGGTGCATAGACTACCTCCCCAGCTTAAAAATTCTAATAGTTATCCTGTAGCACATACTCTAGACACTAAAGAATGTTTTCAAAGCTGTCCTGTAGGCTGCACCTAACAGTCACCCAGAGTGGATGATGGCACATCTGCCTGACGGAGCGTGGTCCAGACTCTGTTCTGTATGTGCCTTACAGAAAGCTCCCCAAGCTAGGGGTGAAAAAAGCCAAGTGCAGAACCATGTACCTTTTTTTTTTTTTTTATGGCTAACCATGCTTGTTGTGGTTGTTGTTAGGTGCCACTGAGTAGGTTCCGACTCATAGCAACCCTATGTACAACAGAACAAAACACTGCACGGTCCTGTATCATACTGATCATTGTTGCCATGCTTGAGCCCATTGTTGCAGTCACTGTGTCAGTCCATCTCCTTGAGGGTCTTCCTCTTTTTCGCTGACCTTCTACTTTACCAAGCATGATGTCCTTCTCCAGGGACCAATCCCTCCTGATAACGTGTCCAAAGTACATGAGATAAAGTCTCGTCTCGCCATCCTCACTTCTAAGGAACATTCTGGCTGTAAGTCTTCCAAGACAGATTTGTTCGTTCTTCTGGCTGTCCATGGTATATTCAATATTCTTTGCCAACATAATAATTCAAAGGCATCAATTATTCTTCAATCTTCCTTATTCATTGTCCAGCTTTCACATGCACATGAGGCATTTGAAAATACCATAGTTTGGATCCGGTGCGCCTTAATCCTCAAAGTGACATCTTTGCTTTTCAACACTTGAAAACAGGTGTTTTGCAACAGATTTGCCCAATGCAATATGTCATTTAATTTTCTGACTGCTACCTCCATGGGCATTGATTGTGGACCCAAGTAAAATGAAATCCTTGACAATTTCAATATTTTCTCCATTTATCATGAAGTTGCTTATTGGTCTAGTTGTGACAATTTTTGTTTTCTTTATGTTAAGGTGTAATCCATACTGAAGGCTGTGGTCTTTGATCTTTATTAATAAGTACTTCAAGTCCTCTTCGCTTTTAGCAAGCAAGGTTGTGTCATCTGCATATTGCAGGTTGTTAGTGAGTCTTCCTCCAATCCTGATGCCACATTCTTCTTCATAGTCCAGTTTCTTGGATTATTTGCTCAACATACAGATTGAATAAGTACGGTAAAAGGATATTATCCTGACACTCACATTTTCTGATTTTAAACCACACAGTCTCCCCTTGTTCTGTTTGAACGACTGCCTCTTTTTCTAGGTATAGGTTCCTCATGAGCACAATTAAATATTCTGGAATTCCCATTCTTCGCAATGTTATCCATAATGTGTTATGATCCACACAGTCGAATGCCTTTGCACAGTCAATAAAACACAGGTGAACATCTTTCCGGTATTCTCTGCTTTCAGCCAAGATCCATCTGACATCAGCAGTGATATCCCTCATTCCATGTCCTCTTCTGAATCTGGTTTGAATTTCTGGTAGATCCCTGTTGATGTACTACTGCATATGCATACATATGCATATATTATCTCTGTGTATCAGCAATTTTTCTGTAACTTACGATATCTTTCTTTGCAACAAACTAAAATAATGCTAGAAAAATGTGATAAAACAGAAGTTGGGCATTAATTTTTTAAAAAGAATATCTCAATTATTTACATTAAAAGTATACTCTTATATGTGCTGGATGATGATCTCATGTTGGAAGGTGTGATAATCCTCATTCAGGAGAGGGAAAATATGCAGTTTTCTAATGATCATAATATTAAAAAAAAAAAAACCCACTGCCATTGAGTAGATTCCAATTCATAGTGACCCTATAGGATAGAGTAGAACTGCTCCATAGGGTATCCAAGGCTGTAAATCTTTACATAAGCAGACTGCCACATCTTTCTCCTGAGGAGCAGCCTGGTGATTTCAAACCACCATTTCAGTTAGCAGCCTAACACTTAACCACTGCATCACCAAGTCTCCTCCAGACTTAACATAGCTGAGGGTATTTCTGAGCAAAGTATAGGCAGCACTTAGTAGAGTCTGTAATAAAATCTCCATTTTAAAACTTCATTTTTCCCAGTCATAAATGTCTATTAAGACTCATAGTAAAAGGACTTTTCTGAGCTGTAAGCTATGGGGTTGTGTTTTTTAGAAACGTGGTAATTTGAAAATTAAAATGAATGATCTTGTTCATTTTAGTCCAGGTAGCAACTTTAGAAATTAAATTGTCTGAGATGAAAATGCGTAAGTAAGTACCATGTCTTTTTTTTTTAAAAATCCTATTGTAGTTTCTAAATTTACTTCTAATTTAGTAAATTAGCTAGAAGTTAGCCTGATACTCAATGTGGCAGAAAACTTACTTTATCTTGATGAGAAAAAGAAAAGATGCTGCAGAAGCTTCCCAATTTTACATTGAAAAATGACAGCAAATTGCTTATTGTATGAATTACTTAATTTGGACCTGTAGTCACTGTTATTTAGGTTTACTGCTTTTATTCTTACTCTTCATTTTTCACCGTATGTGGGCAAACTAGCCCTTAGCTACTTTGGTGCCTCCTGTGGAATTCCTGAGGCAGAAGTCAGCTTCTCTGATTCCCTCCTTCAGAACGATTATGTTTTCTATCATTAACTGTTTTCTTATGCATCACTAATGAATTCCACCACGGAACCAACTGTCCAACTATTTTCTATCCTATCTTCGGTTTTTGGTGGTTTTAATAGAAAGGAACTTTCTGTTAAAAGGAGCCTCTTCTTGGCGTCTTGAGTCATTTTAGAGTTAACGAGTCACAGTCCTTCCGATGGAGCATTGCAGTGCTTCCCTTCAGGCTTACTTTCCACTGGTTGCTGTGTTCTCCTTCCCTACCAGACACGCTCCACGTCTATAGGAAAAACTTGAGTTATTTAAATTTGAACAGGCTTTCTATTGTTCTGTCCACCTTCTTTCGGAAGTGTTAAAAGAACTCGAATTATCATGGTCTTTCTCTTCTACCTGACCACGGAATGTTGGGGCTCCTAAGGGTTCAGTCAGTCCTGGATGGCCTTCTCCTTCCTTTCCACACTTTCTTCCCGTGAATTTCAGTGCCATTTTTATACTGTCAACTGCATGTCATTCCCCCAGACCTGTCCTCTGAGATATAAATCCCCAGCTACTTGGAGATACAAAGAAGAGAGAGACAACACCCTACTAGAGTCTTGGGATGAAGGCTGACGGGGTGGAGGGGGGCATCGAGATTATTTTACTCAACTCTTTCATTTCACAGATGAGGAAACTGAGACCCACAGAGTTCAGAGTTATGTCCACTTGGAATTTTCAGAGGACCTCCAGTTATATTTGTCTGGAAAGTGGAAAAATAGTTGTTGTTAGTTGCCATTGAGTTGGCTCCAACTTGTGGTGACCTTATATATAACAAAACAGAAACAGATGCCCAGCCCTGTGCCATCTTCTCGATTATTAGTACACTCAAGTCCATTCTTGGGGCCACTGTGTAGCACCTTACAGCCTAGGGGATTTGTCTTCCAACACTATATTGTACAGTATTCCATTGAGATCCATAAGGTTCCCATTGGCTAATTTTTGGGAGTAGAGTGTCAGTCCTTTCTTCCTAGTCTGCCTTAGTCTGGAAGCTCCACTGAAACGTGACCGTCACAGGTGACTCTGGTGGTATTTGAAACACCAGTCTTTGACACTCTCTCAGCTTCCAGCATTAAAGCAACACGCAAGCTACCACAGTACAACAAAATGACAGACCAGTGGTGGATTGCCAAATTAACATGTCTTAAAAATCTCTTGATTTCCTCCTAAAACCAGCTTCCTACTCCCCAGCTTTTCCTGAGTAAATGACACCATGTTTCCTCCAATTGCTTAGGTCAGAAACAAGGAATCCTACTTGATTCCTCCCTTTCATTACTAATCCACCTGAAAGTTCTATCAGTTCTTCTCCCAAAATATGCCTTTAATCTGCCCACTTCTCTCTAGCCCTGCCATCTCCTCTTTGTCCAGGCCACACTCATCTAGTGCTTGGAACATGACAACAGCTGCTTTCACTCTTGCCTTATTCCAACACGTCCGCCAACAAGCCACAAAAGTGACTATCTTCAATCTAACTCAGAATCAAAGAGGGCCTAAAGAGCATGCCAAGCTAAGAGGATAGCACCTCAAGGCTCAGAAGCAGCAAAGAAGATGGTGAATTTGAACTGCAGGGACCCAGGACAGCCAGAGGTTAGGATGTGGGGAGGTTACTGCAGAGGGGGCAGGCGGGGCACGCAAGGGCTGACCGCTACCCTACCACAAAGCTGTGTGGAGCCAGAGGAGCATGTGGGGCAGTGAGTGCTGTCCCTCTGCTGGCTGCACCATGCTGAGGTTGTCACCACTTTGTCATAGTAAGTGAAGGATCCCAGACATAGCCCTGGCCCCGGTGCGCCTCACTACATACCTGGAAAGTGAAAGGGTTGGGCGAACAGTCATGATGGGCCTTTCCAGCTGTCTCACTCTGTCATTCCGTGGCTCCAGACAAGGCTGGGTCTGTCTTGCTGCACTTTATGCCCAGGCCTTTCCCAGGAGCTGGAACATAGCGGATGCTCAATACATATTCGTGAATTAATGTCACTCAGTTTCCTGTGGCCCTGTCTGGCCTAATGCACACAGCTGAAGCAGCAGAATGTCTTTGGTGCTCCCTCGCTTTCCTTCTCTCCTGTCTCTTTCCTGCTGACAGCCTTTATCCTCAGCATCTTGGCTGCCCAGGACCCCTGGTTTCTGACACTGCTGTCCATGCCTTGTGTGGCTACAGCCAATGTTATAAACCTCTTGTATTAGTTTCCTAGGGCTGACGTAACAAAATACCACAATCTGGGTAGATTTATTAGAACAAAAATTTATTGTCTCACAGTTCTGGAGGCTTGAGGTCCAAATGAACACATCAGACAGGACATGCTCTCTCTGAAGTCACTAGAGGAAGATCCTTTCTTATCTTTCCCAGCTTCCGGTGGCCACAGACACTCCTTAACTGGTGGCTGTGCCTTTACATGGCAGTCCTTCCTCTGTGTCTCTCTGTGTCTCTTCCCCACTCAGATGGGATTAGGAGCCACCCTACTCCAGTAAGACCTCATGTTAACAGATTACATCTTCAAAGACCCGATTTCCAAACAAGGACACATTAATAGGTACCAGGGGCTAGAACTTCAACTGACCTTTTTGGAAGATGCAATTAAATCCATAATCTCTCTTTCTCCTCCTGCTCCTATTAAAACTCTTAATCTTTATGATTAAAAAAAAAAAAAATACATGACTGACAGTTCCAGTTAAATGTATAGGGCATAAACAAACAATAAACAAATAACAACAAATCCACCTTCTCTCCCCATCAAACACAGCAGAAATAAATCTACAAGGAATAAGAAATCAGGAGTGGAGATGACAATAAAATTCTGGAAGCTGGAAAATAAACGAAAATTAGTAATGCACTTAGCAGGCTGCAGAAAGCTAAGAACTATGCCATCAGTGCCCAGATGCAGACTGATTCCGGAAACAAAACAAAACAAGTCTCAAGAATTGTAAATACCAGGTCCCTTGGCACATGGAAGTATAAGTGGTGTTGACAGTAAGACTGTTTGAAAATCTGTGTAAAAAACAATTAGCCCCACAAACGCTCCCCATTCCACTCAAGTGAGTGACTCCTCCTCCCCATCCACAGCAGAAGACTAGAGTTCTACTTGCAGAGAATTTGAACCACAGGAAATCTGCACATGGCGATACCAGGCACAGCTGAAATCAGGGGTACAGCGTTCTTCACCAACCTGGCTCCAACGATGTTCACAGCCAGACTTACACCTGCCAGAACCCCTCCTGGGGGAACCTGGCCACACCAAAAGAAAAAAGCTGAAGAGGCTGGCAACTGGAGGGGGTTCTTCAAATGAAGTGGCCAACCCAACTCACTGCACAGTGAAGCCCACTGATCAATACCCCCGCCCCCTCCCACAAACATGCATACATAGAGCCCCTAATGAATATTTTTAGTGCCTCACCCTTAAAGAAGGAAGCCAAGGATCACCAGGCATTTGAGGAAATCCCCCAACATGAACGACAGAGACCAAGACAAGGAAAGTAAGGAACTCAGAGGAGACAGCGACAACGCAGGCAAGAGAGAACAAGTTTTAGCCGATTATAATTTACATCTTCAGATGAAGATGTAAACGAGATGAGACAAGAACAATGGCCTCATCCCTAATCAGGAGATATTAAAACTCTTACAGAAGAAATAAAAAATCCAACGTAAGAGTTGGATGGAAAAGTGACGATAAATTTCCCCAGCTGTAGAGCAATGACGGAAGATGTAATACAGGAGAAAAATAATAAGAAAATTAAATGAACACTTTAGGAGCTCCAGCAAACACTGTAATGAGCATTCCAGAAATGCAGAACAGAGAAAATGCAGGGAAGAAAATGATCAGACAAATAATTCAAGAAGTATCAGAACTGAAAGAGTTTCTAGTTTGCAAAGGCTCATTGAATATCCAACACAATATATGAAAAAAGGCCCATATGAAGGCACACTAGCATGAAATTTTAGAATACTAGAAAAAAGAATAGACTCTTATATCCTCCAAAGGAGAAAAAAAATAGAAAAAGTAATAGAAAAAGATCAGGAATCAGAACAGCTTTTCTCAAAAGCAACACTGGATGTTACAAAACAATGGAGGAATGTCCTTAAAATTTGGAGGGAAGATAATTCCCAGCCTAGAATTTTATTAGCTAGACAAATTATCAATCAAGAATAAAGGAAGAATAAAGAGATTTTTAGACATACAAGTTTCCACATTTACTCTCCATGTACTCTAAGAAAGCTACTGAAAGATGTACTCCACTAAAACAAGGGGGTAAGTCCTAAGATGAAAAGACACAGGATCTCTTCAGGGTGTCCAGCACAGGAGGGAGGAACAGGGATGATAGGAAAGGGGCCTAGGTTAGAACCGGACCAGGGCTCCAAGAAAGATGTCCTGAGAAAAAAAGGTGAAATTGAGATATTTGAACATATTAAGAGGCACTTACACAAATGGTAGAGAATTTGAGGATAAATTAACAATAACTACAAGGGAAACTTAAAAAAATAACTCTAACAAAATAAAGTTGTAAAAGAAAAAAAATTTAACTACTTCATATGTATGGCTCAGAAAAACAAAACAAAAACCAAACCCTTTGCTGTCGAATCGATTCCAACTCATAGCTACGCTACAGGACAGAATAGAACTGCCCCATAGGGTTTCCACAGAGCGGCTGGTGGATTCGAACTGCTGACCTTTTGGTTAACAGCCGTAGCACTTAACCATTGTGCCACCAGGACTCCATATATGGCTCAGCTGTGAATAATATTTAATTATTACAATAATGTAAACATTGATGTGTGTGTGTGTGTGTGTGTGTGTGTGTGTGTTTCTGTAGGTTGGGGTTAAAAATAAGCTATACTTTCATTTTCTACAGCAGAAATCAATAAGCACTATCTAAAAGTGAAAAAATATCAAGAAATAGCAGCATCTACATTTTATTTAGAATATGGAGGCAAAATCCAGAAGAAAAAGCTAAAAGAGCCGTTTGTTGCCTTTTAAGGAGTCAGAATTGGGAGGTGGGGACGGGTGGAAAAGGGGAGTTCTCTTTTTTGTCATAAGCCTTATAAAATGATTTGACTTTTTAAAGTGTTTCTATATAAAACTTTGCTTGGAAAGGGACGAAAAGAAAGGAATAAGAGAAGGAGAAAGAAATGATGGGAGGGAGGTGGGAATCTGACAAATAAGCTCAAATTAAGACAATTATGATCCATAACAGTTTGATAAATTAACCTTTCCCAAGAGCACTAGTAGTTTAAAAGGTGACAAGAAAATCTATTTATACTTTAACCCAAAGAAATATAATTAGATCTGTAATGGATAAATGGTAGATACATCTGGGAGTCAGATAACCTGAGTAGCTTAGATAGTACCTTGAAAATCACACACTGAAGAATGGATAGAGTTTGGATAGCTTGAGAAAAGAAGGAAAGTTATTCCAGAAGAAGATGAGAGAACGACACGGTCAAGATTGCTTTATTGATCTCTGATTCTCCAGAGACTCCCACAGAAGCTGGCACATGGTTGGTGCTCTATGAGTGTTGAACAGATGGAGGTAGCTCACAAAGAGAAGGTCGGAAACCATGTCCATTTGCTTATTTGTTGGGGTTGGTGGTATAAGCACCCGTTATGGAAGGGCCTGGGGAGTCAAGCTGAGTTGTCACAAGGAACCCTGCCAGGGGCTTCGTTTACTCCCTGAGGAAAGGATGATGATCATGTGGTCAGGCAGTACTGAGTCTTTCTTAACCCTTTCATCACTGGCAGTACGTACAGTGACCATGAACTTTTTCGGCCCCTGGGTTTACTGGGAAGCTGCTGTACCATTGACAGTGAGTGCTGTTGCAAGGCAGGAGCCTTGATGGCCGTTTGAAACTGAAGACAATCACTGTTTTTACAGGGTATCATATGAGGTGTCTGAACTTTTGGTCAGAAAAATTGAAATTTTGAAAATTTTTATTTGTTACACGTGTGTACTGATAGACCCTGGTAGGGACTCTGGGGTACAATTAGTAGCACTTCATATGTACTATTGAACATTTAGGGTAGGCTTGTGGGAGAGGGCAAGAAAAATAACCCATATTACCTACCAAAAATTCAGACACTCAATGATTCAGACTGCTTCCATTAATGAAAACACATGATGTCAACAAAAAATTCAAAGCAGAAAATAAGTAGGTCACCAAAGGGTGAAATTCATACACCGTGTGCAAAGGGCGTGGGTAAGATAAACATTTGCAGCTATTGTTTGTGGAATTGTCAAATGGCACATCCTTTTGGGGAGACGCTCTGGTGGTGTAGTGGTTAAGAGCTAGCCTGCTAACCAAAATGTCTGCAGTTCAAATCCACCAGCTGCTCCTTGTAAACCCTATGGGGCAGTTCTACTCTGTCCTATAGGGTCGCTGTGAGTAGGAACTGACTCTATGGCATGTAACAACAATGACAATGACAACGACAAGCAACATGGTAACTGAGGCCTTTGAAAACATTTGTGCCCTTTGATACAGTAATTTCACTTCTGAAATGCAACCTAAAGCAATAATCTTAAATCCAGACTGATTTTTGCAAAGAGACTTGCCCTGCAGTGGTATTTATAATAGCAAGGAATAAGAAATGATCATAGTTATATATATTTGGGTATTTAAAAAATTTTAATAAGAATGTTAATATATGTCTGTGCATAACCTTTTGTCTATATCAGAATTGTGCTGTTATTAAAATGATGTTTATAAAGAATTTGGTAACATGGAAATACTAGGTTATGATGTTAGTAGAAAAAGGAAACAAAATAATGTATCTACTGTTATAATCTATGTAAAAAAGCTATAAAAAGGTACAGGAGTCCAGTGACAAGGGCCAGAAAGCAGAAGGGGACAAGGAAGCTGGTGATAGGGAACCTAAGGTTGAGTAAGGATATTGTTGATGTGTTGTGAGATTGTTAACCATTGTCATAGGGCAACATTTGTAGTAACTGTTAAATGAGAAACTATTTTGTTCTGTAAGCCTTCATTTTGAGAATATCAGCACAATTGGAAGAGCGTAGTCAATGTCACTGAACTGTGCATGTAGAAATTTTTGAAACGGTGTATCTTTGGCTATGTGTATTTACCCCCCCCCCAAAAAAAAGGTTGAGAAGTTAGAGGGTTGATATGATGTGGGGTTGTTAACCAATGTCATAAAACAACATGTATACTTCTGTTTCATGAGAAACTATTTGTTCTGTAAGCCTTCACCTGAAGCACAATTAAAAAAAAAAAAAGGTATAAAAGACAAAAAACTGAAAGGAATACAATTAAATATTAACAGCAATAGAAATAAGAATAATTTATCTGAAGATGGTGGAGCAGTCAGATGTTTCCTGTGGTCCCTCTTACAACAAAGACCCAAAAAAACAAAAGAATCGATTCTATACGACAATCTAGGAGCCCTGAACATCAAACGCAAAGTTGAGGAATTGGACTGAGTGGCAGAGGGAGGGAGAGACGGTTTGGAAGCAGCGAGGAGTCACTAGACCTGACCCGGTGGGAGCCGGCGCCCTTCAGGGTAGATTGGCTCACGTGCATGGTGAGGCAAGCAGTGGCGCTTGGGAGGCATTTTCCATGGCAAGAGAGACCCAGCAGCAGAGAGTCTACTTGGGCTTCCAGAACTAGTGAAAAGCAGCACTCAATCGGCAAAAGATAAGTACTTGCTTCTGACCTACCACGTGAATCAAGAAACACCCCCCTTGGAAGAAACCTCTTTCCCATTTACCTGCCCCATCCCCACTCTGTACCAGGTCCCAGGCCAGCTTCAGCGATTGCCGAGTCCCCTGGGAAGGAACTAGGACTCTTCACGGGTCCTGAGCTATTCTCCCGGCCTTGGGGAGGGAACAAATTAACAAACAGGAAAAACAAATCTGCCAGCTCCCCTAAGCCCGGAACACAAGGTAGGCACAGCTGTTTTGCCTAGGCACAGGCATAAGGGGTCCATGGACTTTGAATGCCTTTCACCCCTGCATAGACCTGTGTGGGCCCATTCCAATAGCATAGGCCCTCATTACCACAGTACAACAGGTATATACTTGAAGCCTAACTACGACAGTATCAGCTATATGATGAAGTGACATGTTCATGACATTTGACACTGTTCTGCCCATTAAGCTGAGTCCTCACCTACCCACATCAGGGGCCTGAGGCCTAGTGGCTCCACTCACTCCACCTAGCCACCCGTGACAGGGGTCCAAGAATAAGTGGTGCCCCCTAGTCCTTACACCCAACAGCACTGGGTGCTTATAGTCTAGCCACAAAACCTACCCACCTACACACTCTAGGGCACAGGCACACACTTTCCTCCCAGACATTCATGGGCAGCCCCCTGCATTGCTCAGCGCATGACACTCTACTTCAGCCAGATACCTGTGCCTACAGCAATCACCCATGCCTGTCTAGGACTGTAGGCAAGAGCCTGCACCACACACTTGGTGACTGACTACCTGGACACCTGAGCTAAGTTCATACAAGAAAAGTAAACAAAGTCCTGGGCTCACATACCTAGTAACAGATTTAACCACCTGGTGACAGGACATTAGAACTTCAAAGGCTCCAATAATCAGACTAGCTCACATGAGCAGCCTATTTGAGCATATCAAAACAAAACAAAACAAGAAGCTAGGACACAGTAAGCAAACATAAAATAAATAAATATAATAACTTATCGATGGCTCGGAGACAACGGTCAATATCAAATCACATAAAGAGGCAGACCATGATGGCTTCAGCAAGCTCCCAAAATAAAGAATCAACAAATTTTCTGGAAGAAGAGAATTTCTTGGAATTACCAGAGATAGAATACAAGAGATTAATGTACAGAACGCTTCAAGAAATCAGGAAGGAAATCATACAAAAGGCAGAACAAGCCAAGGAACATAAAGACAAAGCCATAGAGGAAATTAAGAAGGTTATACAAATGCGTCATGACAAATTTAACAGGCTGCAAGAATCCATAGAGAGACAAAAATCAGAAATCCAGAAGATTAACAATAAAATTTCAGAATTAGACAACTCAATTGAAAGTCATAGGAGAAGAATTGAGGCAATGGAAGTCAGAATTAGTGAGATGGAAGATAAACCACTTGACACCAACTTATTTGAGGAAAAATCAGATAAAAGAATTTAAAAAAATGAAGAAACCCTAAGAATGATGTGGGACTCTATCAAGAGGAATAACCTACAAGTGATCAGAGTACCAGAACAGGAGGGAATAACAGAAAATACAGAGAGAATTGTTGAAGATTGTTGGCAGAAAACTTCCCTGATATCGTGAAGGATGACAAGATATCTATCCAAGATGCTCATTGAACCCCACATAAGGTAGATCCCAAAAGAAAGTCACCAAGATATATTATAATCAAACTTGCCAAAACCAAAGATAAAGACAATTCTAAGAACCGCTAGAGATAAACAAAAAGTCATCTACAAAGGAGAGTCAATAAGAATAAGCTCGGACTACTCAGCAGAAACCATGCAGGCAAGAAGGCAATGCAATGACATATATAAAGCCTTGAAGGAAAAAAATTGCCAGCCAAGACTTATATATCCGGCAAAACAGTCTCTCAAATATAATGGCAAAATTAGGGCATTTCCAGATAAACAGAAGTTTAGGGAATTTGTAAAAATCAAACCAAAACTACAAGAGATACTAAAGGGAGTCTTCTGGTTAGAAAATCAATAATAACAGATAACAACCTAAGACTAGAACACAGGACAGAGCAACCAGATATCAAGCCAGATAGGGAAGTCACAAAAATAAATCAGAGCTAAAACACCGAAAATAGGGAAACAGAGATGTCAATATGTAAAAGATGACAATGTTAAAACAAAAAAGAGGGACTAAATAATGTAGTCATAGATCTTTCATATGGAAAGGAAGTTGAGACAATATAAAGAAATAAAAGATTGGTTTAAACTTGGAAAAATAGGGGTAAATATTAAGGTAACCACAAAGGAAACTAACAATCCTACATGTCAAAATAAAAAAGAAGAAAAACATAAAGACTCAGCAAATAAAAAATCAACAACAATAAAAAAAGATGAAAAGAAAATATATAAAGAAAAAAGACTCAGCACAGAAAATTAAGTGGAACAAAGAAACTGTGAACAACACACAAGAAAAGACATCAAAATGACAGCACTAAACACACACCTATCAATAATTACACTGAATGTAAATGGACTAAATGCACCAATGAAGAGACAGAGAGTGGCAGGATGGATTAAAAAACACGATCTGTCTATATGCTGTCTATAAGAGACACACCTTAGACTTAGAAACACAAATTAAAACTCAAACAATGGGAAAAAATATATCAAGCAAACAACATTCATAAAAGAGCAAAAGTGGCAATATTAATCTCTGACAAAATAGACTTTAAAGTAAAATCCACCACAAAGGAGAAGGAAGGACACTATATAATGATTAAAGGGTCCATACACCAGGAAGACATAACCATAATAGATATTTACACACCCAATGACAGGGATCCAAAATACATAAAACGAACTCTAACAGCATTGAAAATAGAAATAGAAAGCTCCACAATAATAGTAGGAGACTTCAACACACCGCTTTTGGTGAGGGACAGAACATCCAGAAAGAAGCTCAACAAAGACACGTAAGATCTAAATGCTACAATCAACCAACTTGATTTCATAGACATATGCAGAACACTCCACCCAACAGCAGCCAAGTATACTTTCTTTTCCAATGCACATGGAACACTCTCCAGAATAGACCACATATTAGGCCATAAAGCAAGCCTTAACAGAATTCAAAGCATTGAAGTATTACAAAGCATCTTTTCTGACCATAAAGCCATAAATGTAGAAATCAATAACAGAAAATGCAAGGAAAAAAAATCAAACACATGGAAACTGAACAACACCTTGCTCAAAAACTGCTGGGTTATAGAAGAAATTAAGGATGGAATAAAGACATTCAGAGAATCAAACGAGAATGAAAACACATCCTACCAGAAGCTTTGGGACACAGCAAAAGCAGTGCTCACAGGTCAGCTTATAGCAATAAATGCACACATCCAAAAAGAAGAAAGGGCCAAAATCAAAACATTAACCCTACAACTCAAGTAGAAAGAGAGCAGCAAAAGAAGCCCTTGGGTGCCAGAAGAAAGGAAATAATAAGAATTAGAGCAGAATTAAATGAAATAGAGAATAGAAAAACAATTGAAAGAGTTAACAAGACCAAAATATGGTTC
>NW_004444082.1:2020809-2044389 GCF_000243295.1 Trichechus manatus latirostris | reverse complement strand
CAGATACTGTATAAGACCACTATTATAAGAACTCAAGAAAAGGTTTAAACACAGAAGAAAACATTCTTTGATGGTTACGAGGGTGGGGAGGGAGGGAGAGGGTTATTCAATAACTAGATAGTAGACAAGAATTATCTTAGGTGAAGGGAAGGACAGCACACACTACAGGGGAAGTCAGCACAACTAGACTAAACCAAAGCTAAGGCGTTTCCTGAATACAACCAAACACTATGAGGGACAGACTAGTAGGGGCAGAGGTCTGGGGACCATGGTTTCAGGGGACATCTAGGTAAATTGGCATAACAAAGTTTATTAAGCAAATGTTCTGCATCCCACTTTGGTGAGTGGTATCTGTGGTCTTAAAAACTAGCGAGCAGCCATCTAAGATGCATCAATTGTTCCCAACCCACCTGGAGCAAAGGAGAATGAATAACACCAAAGACACAAGGAAAGTATTAGCCCAAGAGACAGAAAGGGCCACATAAACCAGAGACTGCATCAGCCTGAGACCAGAAGAACTAGATGGTGCCCTGCTACCACCAATGACTGCCCTGACACAGAACACAACAGAAAGTCCCTGACAGAGAAGGAGAAAAGTGGGGTGCAGAACTCAAATTCTAGTAAAAAGGCCAGACATAATGGTTTGACAGAGACTGGAGGGGTCTCGGAAGACATGGCCCCCCAGACTCTCTGTTAGCACAAAACTAAAACCATTCCTGAGGCCAACTCTTCCGACATAGATTAGACTGGATTATGGGACATAAAATAATACTCATGAAGAGTGTCCTTCTTAGCTCAAGTAGATACACGAGACTAAATGAGCAGCTCCTGTCCAGAGGCCAGATGAGAAGGCCAAGTGGGTCAGGAGCTGGTAGAAAGGACATGGGAAATCGGGTTGGTAAGGAGGAGTATGCTGTCACAGTATAGGGAGAGCAACTAGGGTCACATAACAATATATGTAGAAATTTTTTTATGAGAGACTAACTTGAATTTTAAACTTTCACTTAAAGCACAATTAAAAAAAGAATAATTTATCTTCTTTTTACTTTATGCCCTTTCAAATTTATATAATGAATATATATTGCTTTTTAATGGAAAGTATAATAAATGCTTTAAAACAAACTTCCTATAGCATCAATCTACCACACGTATGTCAGTTTGTCATACTGTAGTGGCTTACATGTTGCTGTGATGCTGGAAGCTGTGCCACAGGTATTTCAAATACCAGCAGGGTCATCTATGGTGGACAGGTTTCAGCGGAGCTTCCAGACTAAGACTGACTAGGAAGAAGGACCTGGCAGTCTACTTCTGAAAAAATTGGCCAGTGAAAATCTTATGAATAGCAGCAGAACACTGATATAGTGCTGGAAGATGAGCCCCTGAGGTTGAAAGCCACTCAAAAGACCAGGGAAGAGCTGTCTCTTCAAAGTAGAGTCGACCTTAAAGAAGTGGATGGAGCCAGTCTTTTAAGACCTTCATTTGCTGATGTGGCACGACTCAAAATGAAAAGAAACAGTTGCAAACATTCATTAATAATTGGAAATTGGAATATGCAAAATATGAATCCAGGAAAATTGGAAGTTGTCAAAAATGAAATGGAATGCATAAAGATTGATATCCTAGGCATTAGTAAGCTGAAATGGACTGGTATTGGCTATTTTGAATCAGACAATCACATGGTCTACTATGCCAGGAATGACAAACTGAAGAGAAATAGCATTGCATTCATCATCAAAAAGAACATTTCAAGATCTATCCTGAAGTACAACACTGTCAGTGATAGGATAATATCCATACGCCTCCAAGGAAGATCAGCTAATACGAATATCATTCAAATTTATGCACCAACCACTAATGCCAAAGATGAAGAAATTCAAGATTTTTACAACTTCTGCAGTCTGAAATTGATCAAACATGCAATTAAGATGCATTGGTACTTACTGGTGATTGGAATGCAAAAATTGGAAACAAAGAAAGATCAGTAGTTAGAAAATAGGGCCTTGGTGATACAAACAACACTAGAGATCGCAAGATAGAATTTTGCAAGACCAAGGACTTTTTCATTGGAAATACCTTTTCTCAACAACATAAACAGTAACTATACACATGGACTTCACTGGATGGAAAACACAGGAATCAAATCAACTACATCTGTGGAAAGAGATGATGGAAAAGCTCCATATCATCGGTCAGAACAAGGCCAGGGGCTGACTGTGGAACAGACTATCAACTGGTCATATGCAAGTTCAAGCTGAAGCTGAAGAAAGTTTAAACAAGTCCACGAGAGCCAAAATATAACCTTGAGTATATCCCACCTGAATTTGGAGACAATTTCAAGAAAAGATTTGATGTACTGAACATTAATGACCGAAGACCAGACAAATTGTGGGATGACATCAAGGACATCATACATGAAGAAAGCTAAAGGTCATTAGAAAGGCAAGAAAGAAAGAAAAGACCAAAATGGATGTCAGAAAAGACTCTGAAACTTGCTCTTGAATGTAGAGTACCTAAAGCTAATGGAAGAAATGATGAAGTCAAAGAGCTGAACAGAAGATTCCAAAGGGCAGCTCAGGAAGATAAAGTAAAGTATCATAAAGAAATGTGCAAAGACCTGGAGTTAGAAAACCAAAAGGGATAAACAGCCTCGGCATTTCTCAAGCTGAAAGAACTCAAGAAAAAATTCAAGCCTCGAGTTGCAATTTTGAAGTATTCTATGGACAAAATATTGAGCATTGCAGGAAGCATCAAAAGAAGAAGAAACGAATACAGTCACTGTGCCAAAAAGAATAGGTCAAATGTTCAACCATTTCAGGAGGTAGCTTATGATCAAGAACTGATGGTACTGAAGGAAGAAGTCCAAGCTGCACTGAAGGCATTGGTGAAAAACAAGGCTCCAGAAACTGACAGGATACCAATTGAGATATTTCGACAAATGTATGCAGCACTGGAGGTGCTCACTTGTCTATGCCAAGAAATTTGGAGAACAACTATCTGGCCAAAGACTGGAAGAGACCATATTTGTGCCCATTCCAAAGAAAGCTGATCCAACAATATATGGAAATTATTGAACAATATCATTAATACCACATACGAGTACAATTTTGCTGAAGATAATTCAAAAACTGTTGCAACAGTACAATGACAGAGAACTGCCAGAAATTCCAGCCAGATTCAGAAGAGAATGTGGAAGAAGAGATATCATTGCTGATGTCAAGTGGATCTTGGCTGAAAGCACAGAATACCAGAAAGACGTTTACCTGTGTTTTATTGACTATGCAAAGGCATTCAACTTGGTGGACCATAACAAATTGTGAAGAATCAGAATTCTAGAATACTTAATAGTGCTCATGAAGAACCTGTACATAGACCAAGAGGCAGTCGTTTGAACAGAACAAGGGGATTCCACAAGCTTTTAAATCAAGAATGGTGTGTGTCAGGGTTGTATCCTTTCACCATACTTATTCAATCTGTATGCTGAGCAAATAATCTGAGAAGCTGGACTATGTGAAAAAGAATGTGGCATCAGGATGGAAGGAAGACTCATTTACAACCTTGCTTGCTGAAAGTGAAGAGGACTTGAAGCACTTACTGATGAAGATCGAAGACTGCAGCCTTCAGTATGGATTACATCTCGACATAAAGAAAACAAAAATCCTCACAACTGGACCAATAAGCAACATCATGATAAATGGAGAAAATATTGAAGTTGTTAAGGATTTCATTCATTTTATCCACAATCATGGAAGCAGCAGTCAAGAAATCCAATGACATATTGCATTGGGCAAATTTGCTGCAAAAGACCTCTTTCAAGTGTTGAAAAGCAAAGATGGTCATTTTGAGGATTAAGGTGTGCCTGACCCAAGCCATGATATTTTCAACCACCTCATATGCATGCAAAAGCTGGACAATGAATAAGACTGAAGAAGAACTGATGCCTTTGAATTAGGATGTTGGCGAAGAATATTGAATATACCCTGGACTGCCAGAAGAATGAACAAATAAGTCTTGGAAGATGTACAGCTAGAGTGGTCCTTGGAATCGAGGATGGCGAGACTTTGTTTCATGTACTTCGGACATGTTGTCAGGAGGGACCAGTCCCTGGAGAAGGACATCAAGCTTAGTAAGTCGAGGGCCAGAGAAAAAGAGGAGGACCCTCAGTGAAATGGATTGACACAGTGGCTGCAACAATGGCCTCAAGCATAGCAAGGATGGTGAGGATGGGGCAGGACCAGGCAGTGCTTCATTCTGTTTAACATACAGTCACTATGAGTTGAAACCTACTCGACAGAACCTAACAACAGCAACATAGCATTGATAGATTTGTATCATTGAAATCAGGTTAGTAACATAAAATCTCTTCAAAGATATCCCAAGATTCAAAGTCTCTTCGAAGTCTCTTCTAATTCTTACCTACTTGTGTTTCTAACTACCTATATCAAATTTCGAATTTTTAAAAATGAATAAAAAGTTCAGCCATCGTATCTTTCTATCTACAGAGTTATTGTGGATCTCAAGTTATTCTTCATATTATCTGACAAAGGTCTCAAGCTTATTCCAACTGTTTTAAGAAGTTATATTATTCCATTTAAATGTTACTATAAAGATATTTATTAGATTTTCTCCAGGCTCCATAGCAGTCATAATTAACAAAGCCAGCTGCCATTTCCGACAGAACGTATCAAACCTAAAGGCCACAGAGCAGGTCGTGGCTGTGTTGTGCTTGTCTTCCTGAAAGCAAGATAATGCCAGGCAGCAGAGAGGCCTATAAATATTGCATTTCAGAACACTGACATCGACCTACACGGTTTGACAGAAACATTAAAACATGGAGGGATCTGGCGAGTGCTGTTGAAATTTCTTTTCCCAAAGGTAGCCAGGCTTCAGGCCTGGAGAATGGTTGAAAATTCTGAAAGGTCTCTTGTCTATCGTTACTGTTTTCTTGTCACACAGAAAAGGCTAGACAGCATTTCTCCTGACCTAGCCAGTAAATTGCTTGTGTAGGGCCGTGGATAGAGGAACACGGGACTCTTGCAGCTGCTTGTCAGTTCTTAAACCCACCATCTCTTTCCCTGTTCTTTCCATATGATTCACACTTCCCGACTCACAACAGTCCTACACACTCGTACACCGTGCTTGGCGAAGGAATGGATTTCACTGATTACTAATAAGGATTTGTCCCCAGCTGCGTTTCAGCGGCTCTTGTACTGAGAAAGGCTCGGTGTGTCAATTTCCTTGGAACGAATACTGTGCAGAGCCACCAGATGGCTCTGTAGCTACAGCGAAGGCTACCGAATCCGGCCTGTGTCTCCTCTCCGGGAATATTTAACCGACGGCAAGTACTCACCCAGGCCTGAGGGTGGCGCTGTTGGCAGTCCAGACAACTACCTTCCATTCTGGACGTTACCTTTGGGAAAGGAAATGTCAGTAGAACTCGTCAGATGCTTCCATGTTTTAATGTTTCTGTCAAACCGCGTAGGTCGATGTCAGTGTTCTGGAATGCAGTATTTATAGGCCTCCCTGCTGCTTGGTATCCTAGAGTCGGCTGTGCTTTTGTTTTTTCTTTTTCCTTTAACGGTTTCTTAATTTGTTACTAGGTGACTTTAATGTGTTAACAAACAGGATACCAACACTGTATAAAAGAACATCTGTAAACAGATGTTTTTAACACAGCTGTTCTAGGCAACATCATTTTCCCCCCAAAACCTTGTTTAAATGGGGGGGGGGGGAAGCTGTGCTTAAAATCGTGGAATAATTTTTGTCCTATCAATCCTAAAGAAGACATTTCTCCCTGCAATTTTCAAAATGGGTTGGTTTCTACTATTAATAGGCAAGAAGCACACTGCTCCTGCAGCCTGATTCAATTGCAAAGCACTTAATTCAAGGTCTCAGGGGTGAAGGTAGTTTACGGGGGCTCAGGTAGCTCTTCATTTTCACTCAAGGAAAACAGCCCTCCCCAAGCAAACCGCCAAGCACAGGGCTGTGCTCACACAAGCAGCCATGTTTGTGTGCACACTTGCTGGGCTGTCCTTGGCAGAAATCCTTTCCCCCACCCCAGAGTGAGGTCCCGCGGACATGCTCACCTGGCTGGAGGAACCCAGCAGGGTCAGCAGAGGAAAAGCGGGTTCCAGGGAGCATCTGGACCGAGGGGTGGGCGAGACATGAGAAGTTCTGGAAGGACTGCCTGCCTGCCACATGGTGCCCACCAACACTGCCTTCCTCTGCCGAGGTCCTCAAACCAGCCCAGGTAGTCTCCAGCTTGAGCGCGTGAGGAGCCACGAAGAGATCCTGGTTGAAGGTCTAGGGTGGGAAGGACAGCGGCATTTTTGAAAGCTCCTCCAGGTGATTCGAGTGTGCAGACAGGGTTAGTGAGCTAAAAAGAGTAAGAGACACACCTGTCACCCCACCTCCCCACCATAGCACCTTGAGGGATTATTTGACAGATTGCTCTACTGCTGATGTTGTTGCGTGCCGTCAGTTGATTCCGACTCATAGCGACCCCATGGGACAAAGGAAAACTGTCCCAGAGCGTTTACAGGGAGCAGCTGGCGGATTCGAACTGCTGTCTTTTTGGTTAGCAGCTGAGCTCTTAACCACTGGGCCGCCAGGGCTCCTATAGCACCTTAGGCCCTCTGAAAGGCACAGGGAGGGTGAGGATTTGTAATAAGAGGCCATTTCTGTAGGAAGCATTGGACCCGACCAGCCCTGAATGCTACGCAAAGGAGAGGAAGAACGGAAGCCAAGAGTCAGACCCACAGCGTGCCGGGTGTCTGCAGGCACGCCACTTCATTTAATCCTTACCACCGCCTGCAAGGTAAGCACGACCCCATGTCCTGCAGATAAAGAAACCAGGTCTCACAGTGATTGTCTTCTCCGCCCAGATTGTATAGGAAGGAGGTAAGAAGGTGAGGATTCAACCTCACAGAGCGCAAGCCCGGGGGGTGGGGGCGGGGGGCAGGAAGAGGCCTGGAAAGCAGATGGAGGAGCAAGCGAGACAGCAAAGGCCCTCCTTATGAGGCCTCAGTCTGCACTGACACAGGAGCACCTTAATCTGGGGACAGCGAGCCCTACCCTGCCTTGCATGTGCGGCCTTGGTCCTCTCCCCATTTTACAGGCAGAGAGACTGGGGCTCAGAGAGCGCAAGTGACTCTCCCAAGGCCTCAGAGCGAGAGGAGAGGCAGAATGCGGCGCAGACACGTCATCATGCCGCCCTCCTGCCCAGCAAGCTCTCAGCATCCTCCACATCTTCATAGCATGATCTCGCCACCTCTGCACCGGCCGGCTACACCTGCAGCTTGACTCTCCCACGGACGTGGTTTCCCTTGCAGCCTTCTGGAGGACAGCCTGCTCATGAGGTGACCCCAGCACCCCAGACCCAGAGGTGGGGCCAGCATTCTGCTCCCTGAACTTTCTTTGAGGCATCCTCCCTGTTCAAAAGTCTGCTCAGAGCCTTCACCCCACAGTTTCCCTCTCACCTGCCAGCCCCCCTCGCTCCCTTACCTTGTGGAAGGATTCTGTGCGGGGGATCCCACACTCTCTGCCCCTCCCACATTCTACTGTCACCCGAGTGAACTCGCTGTCCACAACAACAAATCAGGTTTCCAGCTCTGTGGCTTCCCCGTGCCCTGAACTCCAGGCGTGTCACTCCATGTCGCCAGCCACATCCACCCTGGACCTTCCCAATGCCCAGGTGCCTCCAGGTCTGAGTATCTTAAACCCTTCTGTTTCCTCTCACAGCCAGTGGTTCCCAAAATTTACTGTACATAAGAATCTCCTAGAGAACCTGTTAGAACAGAGAGCTGGGCCCAAACCAAAGGTTCCGACTCAGTAGGCCTGGGGTGGGGCCTGTGAACTTGCATGTCTAAGGAATTCCAGGTGCTGCTGCTGCTGGTGTGGGCCCCGCACTGAGTGCCCCTGCTCTGGGAGGTGGCTGTCAGCCTGGTCGCACGTTATTAGAGTGACCGGGAGCTTTGTGAGCAGCTCTGCCTAGGCTCCCCCAATAATTACATCCACCCTTTAGAGGTGAGCTTCATCTGCTCCTAAAGCTCCTGTGATTTAACCTGCAGCCAGGTCCGAGGTCTACTGCTCTGAGTATCTCGACCTGCAATTTGTCTCTTCAGTCCCTCTCTTACCGATACCCTCAACCTCCTTGCCTTGCTTAGCAAACCTGCAACCCTGATCAATCCAACTGTCTGTAGTTTCCACTCTTAACCCTGGGCTGCTGAGCACATGCAATCCCACGGACGCGGACCATTGCCAATGTAGAGTTTCCAGTCTCCACTGGGTACTCAGTGCTGCTCAACAGCCTGCTGATGGGTCCCTCGCCAGCTCCCTCCGGTCCTCATCACAGCTCTTCTAGCTCCTCTCCAGCTCCTCAACCCTCTACCTGGTCATGGCTTGGCCATCAGACACACCCAGCTTTGCAGCTTACCCTACCTAAGAGCTCTGAGCCTCAGTTGCCTCATCTGTCACAAGGATGTTGGAAGGATTAGCTGTCATGTGCCCAGCACAGCGCCAGGCACTTTGGGCACTCATCCACACAGTTGTTAGTGTTGTTGTGGTGGCTGTCATTTACTCTCAGCAGACCTTCCCACCACCTACCACACAAATAGCCTTGACCCCTCCATTTCCTGTTTGCCTACCTGCGCATGTGCATGAAACTATCATCTCCTCCCCTCCTTCCTGCTGGGTCTGTTAAATATAAACTCTTGTCCTTCCAGAAACATCAGGGAGAGCCTCTTCTGCCCTCTCCCCACCTCCTCACTCACTCCCACCAGGTGAGTTTGGGGGAGGCAGTGAGTACAATGGCCCAGCCCCTTTCTTTCTCTCTTTGGAGTGGCAGTCTGTGGGAAGCTGGTCTCCTCCATGGCCAGGAGTGGTAAGTGGTTTCTGGGACCCAGGATGCTGTGCTCTCCGGCTCACGCTGTGCATGGTGGGGATTTTATTTCTGAAGGCAGGAGGTGTGTGTGTTGGATAGGGTGGAGAGAAGGGTGATAAGAGAGGCCTTGTTCCCTTATCATATTTCTCATAATAAATCAGGTTCCTGAATCTCTGCTTCCTATGTGTTATTTCTCAGCTGTTTCCAAATATGGATGGAAGGAGGACAGGGGAGTCTTCCCATCGGAAGTCACATTTTCTGGTACCCCTCTGAGGCTGATTTTTCCACTTATGCCCTGGATCCCATCCCTTCTCACCTCCTCAGGGACAACAGACAACATTCTATCGTTCCCTTATCCTAAACACATCTTCTTTCCATCCCGTTCTACAAGTTCTTTCTCTATAGAAGAAAAGAAATTTAAGGCTTTTACCTCTTAGAAGAAAACAAAACAAAAATCCAGCTCCTTTTCTAGGACGTCCCTCTCTCCCTCCCCCAGAGGCTGGCTAAGTGAGCTCTGTCTGCGCCCACCCTCACTTCCTCCCTGCTGCAGCCCCAGCCAGCCAGCCAGCGGATCTCCACCCACCAAGGTCACCACTGGCCTCCTGCAGCTCAAGTTGGTGTTTTTTTCAGCCCTCATCTTGTCAGCTCTACAGCACATGACACTGTTGACCAAAACTGCTTTCAGGAAATAGTCAACTCAGCTTGTTTCTTTCCTGGGTTTTTTTTGAAGACTGCTTGACTTCTTCTCAGACTCTCCGGAAGTCTCCATCCCTCTCCCTGCCCCTCAGATGCAGGTGCTCCTTCCTGTCCCCTCTCCCCTGGCTCTCACCCTGTCCTTCCCTGAGCATGTCCGTGCCCATGGTCTGACCACGCATACGTGAGGGCTGTCTGTCACCTCTCCCTCTGTGAACCACATGTCCCAGGGGCACCTCAATCTAAGTCTATTCCTTTCCTCACCATCTTCACTTTTGCCCCCCCATCTGCCACCTGCACCCCACCAACAAACCCCAACAAGAAACAAAGCCTCTCCATGGTGCCCATCCCTACCTCAGCTTTGTACCTGCCATCTGAAGGCCCCCCACTGGGGCCTTCATGCCCAGGAATGGGGACTGGCCACAGTTCACCCCACAGACCACGCTGTGTGAGGCCAGCACACTGTGCTGGGTGGCTCACTCTGCCCAGCCTGGCCTCCTTCACACAGTCCTGAACACTCAGCTGGCCATCCTTTCCTCTGTGATGGCTTCCAGGGGCCCCTTCCTGGCGGGGTTGGCAGTGAGCTCCTTGAGGAAAGGATGGCACGTCCCCAGTGCCAGCACAGAGCTCAGTACTAGGTAGGTAGGTGCTCAATAAAGCACTCTGAGGCCAGACAGGAGCTTTGTGAACCCGGCTCTGCAACTTAGCAGTTGGGTGACCTTGGCCTTCATTTCTGTATCCATAAGATGGGATAGTGATTTCAAAATGAGTTGGTGCTTGTCACGTGCTCACTAGTTGCTGACACTCAGTGAGAATTGTTATTGACGGTGGTATAGTCTAGATGCTGAGACTAAGGAGCTAGTTATCCTGCTATGAAGGGGGGAAATGGCTTTGGTCTAATGGGGAGGATGGAAGGGAGGAGGGAGAGGAAGAGACAAGGGAGAGAGCAGTGAAAGGTGAACTTTGGGGGAATGGGTGAATAACATACACCTCTGTTTATTCAAGAAAAGCAAAAACTCCCATTTCATCTCCCCAGTGCTGTTCTGGTGTGTGTGCACCTGTGTGTGTGTGTCTGTGTGTGTGCGTGCTAACGGCACAGTTTGCACTCTCAGCTTTTTGGTATCTGTAGCTTGAATATGAGTCTGCAGAGGGACATGGCTTATTCTCTAACTACTTGAAATCCTAGATTCCTCATTTATAAATCAGGGATCATAATGCCTCTTTTATGGAGACACTGCAAGAATTAAATTATGGCTTTAAAGATTTTTCTCAATCTTTTTTTGAAAGGTGTTGTATAAGAATAACGCATGATGGTGATGTTATCATCAGTCAGGCCTATAAACCTCAAACTATGCATCTTGTTGAATTTTTAAAATATGTTTTTAATCCTTTTCCCCACTGGCTATCATAGATGCCAAGAGAACACTAAAATATAATGAACAATGATAAAAATAAATGGAAAATGAGTCAAATATTGACGCAAATTATAAAAAGTCATTACATGTGGCTCTACTATAAAACACATCAGAGATAAAAGTACATAGAAGTTATTTTATTTCATGTAATTATTACTTTGTGAATTATTTTTCAGACTAAAACCCTTCCCAGTTCAACAACAACAAAAAATGTCAGACGGTCTTTTTCTCTTAGATTTGTTTTGACAACTTTTCAAAATACCCTGACTGTTTGAGTTCAGTAGTGTAAAACTGAAGTTCCTGAAGGTACAGTGGACTCACTTTTCTTTGGTTAACAGGACAACCACACCAAGACACACTAAGTTGTTCCACCTTCTCCAGGAGACCAGGTCACAGATCAGTCGACCTCAGCATCCCCACAAGGACATCTATTTCATCTCACCTGTAGAGGTAGGATTTAAGAAGCCTGATGACTCACCACAACCAGTAACCATCCCTGAAGGTTTTGTAGATGTGATGGTGTCCTAAATTCAGCCGGCTCCTCTTTTCAATTAGCAATACTCAAT
This sequence comes from Trichechus manatus latirostris, assembly GCF_000243295.1. Lineage (NCBI taxonomy): Eukaryota > Metazoa > Chordata > Mammalia > Sirenia > Trichechidae > Trichechus > Trichechus manatus. The sequence goes on along the minus strand of NW_004444082.1, from coordinate 2,032,837 downwards.
AAAAGAGCAAAACACTGTCTCTAACTTCTTAGCATTTGTGGGTTCATCAGGGGGATATTGATGACTATCTTGACTTCTTTCTCAACCGAACGTGGGGCCATCCTTGATGATAAGGAAAGAAAGATGCCAAGTGGGAGTAGAGGAGAAGAGTGACTTAAATAAACAGAACAAGGATGCAAGGAAATGAAAAGGAAAGAAGACAGAGAGAAGCTTTGCCTTGGCATTGGGGCCCGAATAACAACCCAGACCAGCTGGTGGGGTTGGCTAGAACCAGCTGACCCAGAACTTGGCTCCCATTAGAGGGTCAAATGTGCCACACAAAGGGGGCTAAGACATCATATGACTTGACTATCATTAGCAACGCTCATAAACAATGAACTTACTATGTAGGTTTGAGGGCCAATTCAGGGCGGCATTCACTATTCATTTGCTTACGCATTCATCCCATCAGTATCTTGAGCACTGCCTCAGGGAATAGAAATTATTCAGCAAAAAAAAAAAAAAATTCTCACTTCTTGGCTGTTCTGGCGAAATCCAGATGTATATCTTTTTCCTAGGGTCTTTGATTTTTATCACTGCTGCTAATACTCTTGACCTCAAAAGACTCAAGATGATGACGGTGGGGTTGAAGATGCAAATAATCAAATCTAGGCTACTCGAGCTGACTAAATGCATATTTGAAGATCTCATATCACAGCTTCCGGTCTCTGATTAGTTTAATGAATCTAGTCTTCTGATGACTCCGAAGGAAAATGTACTCCTGTGTGTACAGAGGATTGTCAGATTTTCATTACCTCCTGGAAGCTGGGCACCCGTTGAGGAAAGTTGAGTCCATTTTGAAGAGTTCACTGCTGAAGTAAGGAGACTTTAAATGGCTGGATATCGTTTTTGTCATCAAAGGCTCTAGAAGAAATTAAATTTGTAGCCTATCTTCAAAATCAGTGCCCCTAAATTAACCAGTTGTTACGGATTGAATTGTGTCTCCTGAGAAGATATGTTGAAGTCCCGACCCTTGTGCCTATGAGTGTGATCTTGTTTGGAAACAGGATTTTACTTTTGTTACCAGTCAAGTTAAATGAGGTCACACCAGAGTAGGCTGGGCCCTAATCCTAATCCCTTCTGAGTGGTGTCTTATGAAAAGAGATAACAGACATGGAAAAAGAGCCATACACAGAGGAAAGACAGTCACCACGTGAGGAAATATCTACACGCCGAGAAATGCCCTGGGCCACCAGAGCTAAAGGAGATGAGGCCAACTCTTCCCCTGGAGTCCACTGAGAGAGAGCATGGCCCTGCTGATGTCCTGAACGTGTACGCCTAGCCTCAGAACTGTGAGACAACACGCTTCTGTTCTTTAGAGACACCTACCTGGTGATATTTGTTATGGCAGGCCTAGGAGACCAAGGCACCACTTACTCCTGCTCCCTCTTACAGAAACCTAAAACCAAACCCGTCGCTGTCAAGTTGATTTGACTCACAGGGACCCCATAGGACAGAGCAGAACTGCCCCATAGAGTTTCCAAGGCAGAGAAGAGAAGCAGACCCTCGCTGAGATGGATGGACACAGTGGCTGTAACAATGGGCTCAAACATATCAACAATTGTGGGGATGGCACAGGACCGAACAGTGTTTCATTCTGTTGTACATAGGGTCACTACGAGTCAGAACTGACTCGACGGCACCTAACAACAACAAATCTCCACTTAAGCAGACTGCCACATCTTTCTCTCTCCGAGTGGCTGGCGGGTTTGAACCGCTGACTTTTTTGGTTAGCAGACGAGAGCTTAACCACTGCGTCAACAGAGCTCCTCCCCTCTTAGAAAGGCCCCTGAAAATTGGGCATCAGGCACCCGCCTTTTCCTCTCCCACTTACGTCTCTACTGAGAGAGAACCTGTGGCCATATTTGAATAAACTCAAGTATAAATATCAACTATTCTAAAATAAATGGCAATTTTCTGATTTTCATTGGAGAATTGTGTGGCTTTTGTAGTCAGAGAAAAGTAAAATTAATGTAATAGAACTGAGTAGAAGGCTTCTTGAGACATCAGAGCAGACCAGAACACACTACTTTACAAGAACCTTAAAATCAGCTCCCACTCTTCCTCAACTAAAAGCTCCAGAAGAACTGGGTGGTTGACCTGCTGGGGCTGCGTGGGGCAGGCTGACTCCTGAAACCAAGGGGAGGGAGTGGCTTGCATGTCATACTGTCTGAGGAGGGACCAGCCCAAGTTTTATAGAAGGGCACATTATAGGTTTTTCCTGCTGACCAGTTAGGGTATCAGTAGTGACCGAGCCTCCTGAGGCCTCAGAGGACCCAGGGACTCACTGGCCTTCAGTTCACTGGTGGGAAAGCTCAGGCTGCCAGCCCTGGTCATGGAAATGATCCATGTGGTTTCCTTAGATCTGCGAAGACTTCTTAGGCTTCGCAGCTCCAGAAGATCTCATCTACCAGAGTAGCAGTATTTTTTCCTTCTGGGGAGAACAAGGTTTGGGAAATCCCTGTGCTCTGAAGCAATCTTCTCTGGACTCTAGGAAAGATTGCTCCTCCTGTCATAGACAGAACACTAACATGGCTGACATTTAGTGAGGCCTCCCATGTGCCAGGCACCGTCCCATGTGTGCAGTTCACATGGCTTTCCTCATTTAACCCGGGCAATTGGCATCATTATTAGATTGACACATGCGGAAGCCGAGGCTTGGAGGGGTTCAGTAAGTCGCAGAACCAGTGATGTGCTGGTGAACAGATACTCAAAAAAAGAAATAAAATAATCCTAATGTGCAGTGTGTGCTGAGTTTTGAGGTCCTAACAGTTTAAAACGGGCTCACACAATTCATGCATATTTGCCATCCTCTCTCCCAAGCTGACAGAGCCCATTCTGGAACCCCTAGAAGCAGAGGCACTTCTGTGTGCCCCCTGGACCAACACTGTACTTCCTTTTTATGAACATGAGTTTATATGAGTTCAGCAAGGGCCAGGCTGAGTTTAGGACAGTTCCCCACCAGATACATGCAGGAAGGCTAACGAGATGCACTAATTCATCCAGCAAACATTTGTGTTGTTTCTGCAGGTTCACCTGATAACCAAGGCCAACAGGATTTTATTTCCTATAAAAGAACTTAGTCTCATGTGACAGTGATCTATGTCGCTCCATCATGGAGAGCAGCCACGGCCACCTACAGTGACATGGGTGGCTGCCAACCCAAACACATTGCTCCAGTGGGAAGACAAGAGCCACTAAGAGGCTCTCACTCCTCACTCTGTGCCTTTCACCGCCTTCTCTCCTCCCTCCCGTCTCTTATCGTCTACCCCGTCCGCTTAGGGTCATGCCCCTATGTCTAAAGCTCACCCCTCCAGCCAACCCACGAGTTTCCTGCCAGGAGTCACAGGGAATCAACCTCCTGAGCCCCTAGCTCAGCAGCTGGCAAAAAGCACAGGCTTAAAAAGTATTTATGGACAGATGAAAGTACTAAATACCTATCCCACATACATAAGTTCATTTCAGTAAGCTCACTTCCAATTTTCGACATTGCTCCAGGTAGGTTTTGCTGTAGTGTTTTGTAACTGTCTCAATCTTCTAGCTAAGAAGAAAACCCTCTCTTCATTGTACTTAGAGGCAGCTGGCCACGCGCAGGTACTCCTGGCCTGGAGTGAGCTTGGGCACAGGTGACTTTATCAGTGCTGACAAGTTCCAAGCTGGCTGTATTGTTCAGATGTCCTTCCCTGGGAAGCCCCCAGCAGAGCAAACCTCAGTTCCCAGATTAGAGTCCAAGTGTCCCTCAGAGAAAAGCAGGAAGAGCATTCTGGAACTTGGAAGAAGGTTGGTACAATGAGAACTAAAAAAGTTAGTGGAGGAGCAGAGCTCTGTAGATTCTCTGTCAACTGCTAGATGTCATGAGCTTGGTGTCAAGGTAGGAGACCCTGTGAAACACACAAGTGCCTGCCACTGGTTTCCATAGAGATCCTGGAGGGGACTCGGCTCCTGGTTCAGAAAAGGGACTGGGAAAGGGACGAGGTTGAGGGTATTGCAAACCCTGGTGCTGGCCCAAGCCCTAATATGCCTCAGTTTCTGCAGCCAGAGTCCAAGGTCATTGCATGTTGTGGAATTGATTTGTTTCATGTCTTGTTGCCCACAAAACATCATCACAGACTCTTCCTTCTCCTGCTCAAATGACAAGGCTGAACCCACTTTGTCTTGGCATCATCCACAGTGGCGATCCCAGGAGCAGAGTGGGAACATGGAGGTCAGAGGCCTGTCCACCATGAAGGCAGTGAGACCTCAGGAAGGTCAACAGAGCCCACACGCCAGGTGCGCTGTTCTGCCAGGTGAAAGTGGCAGTGCTTCCAGAGAGAACCAGCCCCAGACTCGGGAAGGAGCCCCTTCTCTCTCCTTAGGTATTTAATTGGGCTCATAATCCAGCAGATGCCTGAGAAAGACAGGTGCTGGGTTTGCCATGCACATGGAACTCGTGGAAATTCAGCAAATACAATGGAGAATGTGGCTTTGGTGGCTCATCTTTAGGAAAGAGTTAGTGATTCAAGGCAAAGCAGAGAATTTTTGTTTCCATTTGTTCTATCTAATGTTGTTAGCCATCCTGATCCCAACAGAGAGGTAGACCAGATAACAAGGCATGTCAAATCCAGGAAGTAGGAAAACACAGTTGCAATTTAGTCATATGCATAGAAAAGCTGGATAATGAATAAAGAAGACCGAAGAAGAATTAATGCCTTTTAATTACGGTGTTGGTGAAGAATACTGGATATGCCGTGGACTCCCAGAAAAACGAACAAAATCTGTCTTGAAAGAAGTACAGCCAGAATGCTCCTTAGAAGCAAGGATGGCGAGATCTTGTCTCATGTACGTCGGACATGTTATCAGGAGGGACCAGTCCCTGGAGAAGGATATCATGCTTTATAAAGTAGAGGGTCAGCAGAAGAGAGGAAGACCCTCAATGAGATGGATTGACACAGTGGCTTCAATAACGGACTTAAACATAGCAACAATTGTGAGGATGACGCAGGACCGGGTAGTGTTTTGTTCTGTTGTACATAGGGTCGCTATGAGTCAGAACCAACTCAACGACACCTAACAACAATGATTGCGACCCTTCTGCAAAGGTTGGGATTCTGCCTGCCTCTTGTCAGAGGAGCAGACGGGGTGTGGGGAATGGCCAGGTGATCACTTCGAAAAGCTTCTAATCACTTCTGGAGAATCGTCACTGCTGACGCTCTTGTTACTCCTCCTTTCCTTTTGTCAGCATTTGGCTCACAAATAGAAACATATCATCAGCTTCTAATTTCCAGTCTATTTTATCCATTCACCCTTCTAACTTAGAAGAACAAGTTCAGCAAATAACACTTCACCAGTGCTTCTAACTGGTCTGGACTCACATTAACAATATATTCTAATGGCTGCAAGACCCGTCATTATGGGGAATAAAACATAACTCTCCCTGACACAGATTTTTGGGTCTGGAGCTTCACTTTTGATGGCTGCAGCTGGGAAGCTGCTGCACCCCCTACAGGTGAAATCCAATGGCTCTGTCACTTCCCTACCCGACTCCATGGCACTCTGGGCAGATTAATCGCCCTGTGACCAAGAAGAGGCTATTGAGGCGATAATGCTAATATCTAGTGTGCTGTGAGGAACCGTTTAGTCACTCCCCTGCAGGGTTTCCTTCCGCCTGCTGTTCTATTTTACACTCCACTTACATCCTATCGCAATCCATAGACACATCAGCACGTTCCACTGCAACCGGGCCCATCAGCAATCTGGGAGGTGCGCCCCCCGGGGCCCACACGGCGCATTAGGCAGAGGGCCAGCAGGCTCACATCAGAGAGAAGCTCTTCATCTCATTAGTTTCTCCCTGTGCAGCAGAAAGCATGGTCATCTAGGTTATAGCAATCGGGGCCGAATGCTCTCCATGGGGCTGGGGGAGGCACGCGTTTCAGGGACTAGACGATGCAGTTCTGTGAACCGTGGAGTTTCAAAGCAGGGCTAATGCGGTGGGGGGAAATGGGTGTACCTAGCCCAGAGATGTTTGTTCTGACTACCTTGCTCTAAAGGGGAAGGTGAGACATGCTTCCAGGTGTCAGCGTTAGATCATCAACTATCTCAAAGGAGCACTTCTCTTGGCCTAACAGCAAAATATAACACGCTCTAGGAATACACAGGGAATGTACTTGGCTTGGCCATGGATCCTAGGGGCTATAAGTGTGAAAGAGGATTTGAGAAAAGTCTTTGTGTCTGTTAAGTGAATAAACTGGACCTGAGACAAGACATTGACATGGGCATGGTGCCGGTAAGGGTGTTATAGCTAGATAAGGGATGCATTATTTTACAAGACTATTATTGACCCTTCATCCAGTCTTCAGTGGATCATTCATTTCCTTAATTGGAAGAAAGCTAGGGAACCAACTGAGTGACAACAGTTAGGCCTAACCCACACGAGCACAGTCATTGATTTCTGTGACTATTTCAGTTCAGTTCAGCACATTGAGAACATACTGAATGCCAGTCACTGTGCAAAGCCTGAGGCTGGCTCTTGAAGCCTCCTGGTTAATGCTTGGATGCAACACTCTGTAGATGACCTATCAAAACCCGGCATTTTGTCCTCCCTTCTGTGAGAATTCATGCCTGCAACTACTTCACTTGAGTTCTAGGGACAGTTGGGAATTATATGACTTCTTGATCCGGATACAGAAACCAGTGCCTCTGGGACCACTTTGTAATAAGATGTAGTTGTTGTTAGCTGTCATTGAGTCAGCACCCGACTCATGGTAACCCTCTGCACAGTGGGATTGGACCGTTGGGATCCATAGGGTTTTCATTGACTGATTTTCAGAAATAGATCACCTGGCCTTTCTTCCTAGTCTGTCTTGGTCTGGAAGCTCCACTGAAACCTGGTCAGCATTATAGCAACACACAAGCCTCCACTGATAGACAGGTGGTGGCTGCATATAGTGTCCATTGGCTGGGCACTGAACCCCGGTGACCCAGATTAAAGGCGGGAATTCTAACGGTGAACCACCAATGCCCCGCAAGAGGATGTAGAGGCCACTTGAAAGACTGCTGTTTGGGAAAAAGAAAAGCCTTCACTTTCACTTAGATGATCGCCTTCACATTCTGTTTAGTCATGCTGTGGCAATGTCCACACATTCTAACTTGTTATCTACAAATAGTCAATACAAACTTCCTTTCGATAATGTATTAAAAATTCAGCAGCTTATACCTTTTGGCACCAACTAGTCTGTAGCTGACTCAGTCTTCACTTACTTCCAGAGGGTTGATAGAGCTTTCTAAAGCCAGCAGCAGTTATGCCTAGGGTGGAAAAAGAGCGGGGCCTTGGACAGGTCTTATTGGTGATATGGCACCGCTCACAAGGTAGTGCTGGCTCTCCAGCCGGCCAGCTAAACCCACTGCCGGCGACTCAATTCCTACTCAGAGCGACCCTATAGGACAAAGTAGAGCTGCCCCATAGGGTTTCCAAGGAGCACCTGGTGGATTCGAACTGCCGACCTTTTGGTTAGCTCACTCTGTCTTTCAGCGATGGGGAGAGAAGATTTTCCAAACATCTGTGCTTTGCCCTTTAGGCTTAAAGGAAACCAGTTTTTATTTGTTTCTTTCTTTTAAACAATAAATCCCACTTGTATATGCATCCTTCTTTGTCTTTCTCAGCCTATGCATCTCGGCGCTTCTCTGCATCTCTGTTCACAATCTTCCTCTCCATTTTCCTCCCTTTATTTCTCCTCCCATTACTGCTCTCTTCTCCGTCACTCTCACCTGATCACATACAGACATGAAACCCATTGACACTTTTTGTTCTGTTTATTTTATATACTCTTTTCTTAAGTTACAAAAGAGGACTGTAGTATTTTATTCCTCTTTCTCTCTCCAAAGGAAAAAAAAAAAAGCCATAACTAAATTACATTTTTAATATCTCTGGCCATTGACTGAGTCTTTACTAACCTTAGTGAGTGAGTTGGTTTCAAAAGCTAGAAGTTTCACCACTTCCACAGGGCCACGTATTAATTCAAACTAATATGGAATGGAAAGGCTTAAGATTGTCTCAGATAATGTTGTCTCCAAAAGGAATGGAGTTGATGACGTAAAAAAGAAGAGACAGGCAGTGTGAGATGTGTTCATTCTGATGACTAAGAGACATCAGGAGTTTGGACCACCCTCTGTCAGGCTTACGCCCCTGGAAAATGCCCGTTTGTTCCTTGCTTGCCCACTAAGCTGTCCCAATCGGCCTTGTAGGCAGCTGGCTTTCATGGAACTGGCTCCACCTGGCAGTACTAGACAAAAAATACAAACACACACAAGCACACATTGAGTGCTCTGTAAAGGATCTTGGAAGCTCACTTGGGGCAGCCTGGACTTTACCTTCATATCCATATCCGGGTATGGAGACCATCCCCAGAACCTTGCTTCCATCATTCACTTCTGCTATGAGGTCAGAGGGGACAGGGTCAACAACCCTTATGATGTCACCTTTGGAGGATGACAGCTTATACAGTGACTCTGAAAGAGAGGAATTTGCATGGAAATGTCTTCACAGGCTGAAGTTTTATTCCAAGATTTTTGTCTACTATTTCTACTGGTAAGTGAAAACTTGAAAAAACCATATGGTCGACCCAGCCTATTAAATATGACATAGAGGGCAGATGGATTTTTCTCAAAAAGGGGAAAAAAAACCAACCAGTTGGGTAATTCCATCCCTTTCCTAAAGAGGACAGAAGTTTAAGTATGTCAGAATATGTAATTCATCTTAAATTTACACTCATTTCAAATGATTTCCTTTCAAGAAGTGACAACCATGACTGGCCTCGCCCTGTGGGCAAGATGGTCTCTATATCCTTTCCAGAAGTCAGCTCCATTCGCCCTGTTAGAACAACGCAAAGAGCGGTCGGGTTTGCGTGCATGGGCTGGTCTCCCATTAAACCATGGGAAAATGCCTATAGCATTGACATGATTTTTTTTTTTTTTGGTTACCATCAAACCAACAAAAGACAATTTTTCAAGATCACACTTATCGAGGTCTTAGATTTCATGTGTCAACTTGCAGTAATTTCTCACCAGAGTGAAAAATAATCACTGCTCAAAAAATAACATTGGGGCTTTTTTTTTTTTTTTTAATTCTTCTTCATCCAAGGCAATAACTAAACTTCAAATAGCCAGTGGTGAATAGCCTCCCTCCCCACTCTCCTGTCAAGGTTTTTAAAAAGCAAAAAACAAAAAAACCTTCAACTAGCAGGAGATACGACAACACACACTGCATTTAAATTCTAGCAAAGAGAAAATCGAGACTGCGTATTTCATTCTGCCCAGGGCTAGGGAAATCTTAGCAAATAAATATAAGTCTTCTATAAAGAGAGCTTTTTTTTTTTTCTTTTTCCAATACTCTGCCATCTTGGGCAATGAAATTTTTTCCCTAAAGTTATATTTAAAAGAATAATAAAGGCAGGATGTTTGTCAAAGGAGATACTGCCAGTGAAATAACACCTAATTCTTTAGAGTACAGCATTACTTTGGGGTGACTCAGAGCATGAGACCCCAGCCCCAGTCCTAGTTCTGAAGTCCTAAAATCAGGAACGTAAGCAATCTCACATTTCTTCTAGTAACTGACAGTACATTTTCAGCTGATCCCAGAATTCCATGGTGCAATCATTAGCATTCCTCCCCTCCACCTGAAAACCATCTCTCACAGTCACCTCCCCTTGTCTGGGCAAGGAGTTTGGATTTAAGGAATCGATGTAAGAATTCCAAGTTTGCTCCATGGTGACGGAGGCGTTTTTTTCCTGAAGGTCATGGTTAGCAGCACTCAAGGCAGTGAACTAAGAAACTTTGCTCTTTGTCTGAGGTGACCCGCCACGTGACAAGGATAGGGACAAGAAGGAAGTAGCTCGGTTTTGTTGAGGTTGAGCCCTCTTATTCCTCCAGCCAGTGGAGAGTTGGATGGAGTAAGACACTGATTGCTCATCTGGAAAATGTTCTTGCTGAGGTTGTTGGCAGTCTCTGTTAGAACAATGCATCTCAAACTTTAATGTCCATTAAAGCACCTGGCGATCTTGTTAAAGTGCATTTTCTGATTTCCTGGGACTGGGGCGGGGTCCGATAATTTGCATTGCTAGCAGGCTTCCCGGTGATGTTGGCGCTGTTGGTTCTTGGACTGCACCTTGAGTAGCAACCGCTGGAGAAGGTAGCGCTAAGGTGCTACTCACCGAGGCGTGCAGAGCACAGCTTCAGCATCAGCCGGCAGCCTGTTGGAAAAGCAGACCATCGATGCCTGCCGCAGGCTGCTGGAATGGGGATCCCTGGATGTGCGCCCCGGCCACCGAGCCTTCACGCGCCCTCCAGCGGAGGCTTGGGCGCAGTAAAGTCTGAGAAATGAGCTCTGGATTCACGCCCTCCAAGTGCGGTCTTCAAACTGGCGGCAGCTTTATCACCACAGCTTAATAGAAATGCAGAATCTCAGGCTCCACCCCTGAGCTTCTGAATCAGCACCTGCATTTCAACAAGTCCCAGGTGCTTGGTCTGCACACTAAAGTCTGAGAGGCCTGCTCTAGAGCAAGGTTTCAGAGCTCGCTAAGGACCCTGAGCATTCAGGGTGAGGACACACCTCAACCAGAGGGTGGCTGCCAGGCCCGCCTGCAGCCTCGGCCCCACGCCTGTGCCCACAGGACTCAGAACTGAGCTTTTGCTTGGCAGACCGGGTCAAGAGGGTCAGTGCGCCTTCGGCCACAGGCCCCACCCAGCTCCACTTCAGCCACACCCCGCCCCTGTCGGCCCCGCCCCGCCCAGACCCCGTCGGCCCCGCCCCCGTCGGCCCCGCCCCGCCCCCGTCAGCCCCACCCAGCCCCTGTCAGCACCACCCAGAGTTCTGTTTACCAGACTGCCGGGACCGCCGCTTTTTCTTTCTTTATTTTACTTTCTTTCTTTATTTAATTCGAAGAGTACTAATTGTGGGAAGTATAAAGTGTAAAGAAGAAAATAACAGTCCCCCATAATCTCATCCCCCAGAGAAAACTATTATTTACAAACACGCTCAGCTGCTAATGGAAAGGTTGGATGTTCAAGTCCATCCAGAGACGTCTCAGAAGAAATGCCTGGCAATCCACTTCCGAAAAATCAACCACTGAAAACCCTATGAAGCACAGTTCTACTCGGACACACACGGGGTCTCCAAGAGTTGGAGTCTAGCGGACTGAACCTGGTGGTGCATTTTCTTTTGGACTCATTGTTAGAATTCCAGTTTTTTCACTTATTTTGTTTGAGGCCTTAAAAACTTCATAAACCTAATTTTAATACCTACAAATACTCAGTTGAAATACCACTTAGTAATGGACTTTAAAAAAAAAAAAAACTCGTGTTAGACATTTTGGTCATTTAAAATTTTTCTTTCCGTATGTGCAAGGAAAATCTTTGTGTTCATGTGTTCGTTTCTTGGTTCCCTGGATAGAGTCCTGCAAGCGTAATTGCAGTAATTACCTGGAGTAGTTACTTAGTGAAATAGTTCGAGTATTTGTAAGGCTTTTGTTACATTTTGCTTTCCAGAAAGCTGTTAAGAATTAATACTCTCGTTTGTATATCAGGGTGTCTATCTCACTCACCTAGCAGCTTTGAGCACTACTCACTTTGGAATATTTGCTAGTGTGGTGAAAAATAATATGTCATTGTTGCGTTTGTCTGTAAGTGATGCTGAACGTTGTTCAACTGTGCAGCCAGTCATGGTAGGAACAGAATTTGTGGGAGCCCTATGACCTAAGGTGTTCAACTGTGTGGATCATAGCAAATTATGGATCACATTTCAAAGAGTGGGAATTCCAGGACACTTAATTGTGCTCATGCGGAACCTGCGCATAGACCAAGAGGCAGTCGTTCAAACAGAACAAAGGGATACTGAGTGGTTTAAAATCAGGAAAGGTGTGCGTCAGGGTTGTATCCTTTCACCATACTTATTCAATCTGTACACTGAGCAAATAATCTGAGAAGCTGGACTATAAAAAGAAGAATGCAGCATCAAGAT
>NW_004444082.1:2018124-2020709 GCF_000243295.1 Trichechus manatus latirostris | reverse complement strand
TGGAGGAAGACTCATTAACAACCTGCAATATGCAGATGACACAACCTTGCTTGCTGAAAGTGAAGAGGACTTGAAGCACTTACTGATGAAGATCGAAGACCACAGCCTTCAGCATAGATTATACCTGAACATAAAGAAAACAAACATCCTCAAAACTGGACCAATAGCAAACATCATGATAAATGGAGAAAAAGACTGAAGTTGTCAAGGATTTCATTTGACTTGGATCCTCAATCAATACCCATAGAAGCAGGAGTCAAGAAATCAAATGACATATTACATTGGGCAAATCTGCTGCAAAAGGCCTCTTTAAAGTGTTTAAAAGCAAAGATGTCACTTCGAGGACTAAGGTGTGCCTGACCCAAGCCATGGTGTTTTCAATTGCCTCATATGCATGCAAAAGTTGGACAATGAATAAGGAAGACCAAAGAAGAATTGATGCCTTTGAATTATGGTGTTGATGAAGAATATTGAATACCATGGACTGCCAGAAGAACGAACAAGTCTGTCTTGGAAGACAGACAGCCAAAAGTCTCCTTAGAAGCAAGGATGGTGAGACTGTGTCTCACGTACTTTTCGACATGTTATCAGGAGGGACCAGTCTGTGGAGAAGGGCATCATGCTTGGTAAAGTAGAGGGTCATCAAAAAAGAGGAAGAGCCTCAACAAGATGGATTGACACAGTGCCTGAGTTGTGGTGTTTTAGTCCTTTGGGCTAATCTCTCCCTTGTGTCTTTAGTTTTCTTCATTCCCCCTTGCTCCCGAAGGGGTGAGACCAGTGGAGTATCTTAGATGGCCGCTCACAGTGTGTTAAGACCCCAGACGCTACTTACCAAAATACAATGTAGAACATTTTCTTTATAAACTATGTTATGTCAGTTGAGCTAGATGTTCCCTGAGACCATGGTCCCTGCAAACTTCAGCCCAATAATTCGGTCTCACAGGGAGTTTGGATTTGTCCATGGAGCTTCCATGACCTTACTCTGAACAAGTTGTGCTGGCTTCCCCATGTCTTACCTTTTACCAAAGTTACCACTTATCTATTCTCTGTTTAGTGTTTTTCCATTCCCACCTCTCTCCTCCCTCGTAACCATCAAAGATTGTTTCTTTTTGTGTGTAAACTTTTTCATGAGTTTTTATAGTAGTGATCTCATACAATATTTGTCCTTTTGTGATTGACTTATTTCACTGAGCATAATGCCCTCCAGATTCGTCCATGTTGTGAGATGCTTCACAGATTCATCATTGTTCTTTATCATTGTATAGTGCTCCACTGTGTGTATGTACCATAGTTTGTTTATCCATTTATCTGTCAATGGGCATCTAGGTTGTTTCCATCTTTTTGGTATTGTGAACAATGCTGCGATGAACATGGGTGTGCATATGTCTATTCGTGTGACAGCTCTTATTTCTCTAGGATATATTCCTAGGAGTGGGATTGCTGGATCATATGGTATTTCTATTTCTAGCTTTCTAAGGAAGTGCCAGATCGTTTTCCAAAATGGTTGTACCATTTTGCATTCCCATCTGCAGTGTATAAGAGTTCCAATCTCCCCACAGCCTCTCCAACATTTGTTATTTTCTGTTTTTTTTTTTTTTTTGTTTCGTGCCAGTAATGCTGGGGTGAGATGGTATCTCATTGTGGTTTTGATTTGCATTTCTCTAATGGCTAGTGATCCCGAGCGTTTCCTCATATGTCTGTTGGCCTCTTGAATGTCTTTTTTGTTGAAGTGTCTGTTCATTTCCTTTGCCCATTTTTTGATTGGAGTATTTCTCTTTTTGTTGTAGAGGTGTTGGATTTTCCTGTAGATTTTAAAGGTTAGAGCTTTGTCGGATTTGGAAGAGCCAAAACAGTTTTCCTAGTCTGTAGGTTGTCTTTTTACTCTTTTGGTGAAGCCTTTTGATGAGCCTAAGTTTAATTTTTAGAAGATCCCAGTTATCTAGCTTATCTTCTGGAGTTTGTGTGCTGTTAGTTATGGTTTGTATCCTGTTAATGCAGTGTATTAGGGCCTCTAGCATTGATCCTATTTTTTCTTCTATGATCTTTATAGTTTTTGGTTTTATATTTAGGTCTTTAATCCATTTTGAATTAGTTTTTGTGTATGGTGTGAGGTATGGATCCCGTTTCATTTTTTTGCAGATGGACATCCAGTTTTGCCAGCACCATTTGTTGAAAAGACTGTTTTTTCCCCGTTTGATGGAATTTGGGCCCTTGTTGAAGATCAGGTGACCGTAGGTGGATGGATTTACATCTGGGTTCTCAATTCTGTTCCATTGGTCAGTATATCTGTCACTGTACCAGTACCAGGCTGTTTTGACTACCGTAGCTGTATAGTAGGTTCTGAGGTCAGGTAATGTGAGTCCTCCTACTTTATTCTTCTTCTCCAATAGTGCTTTACTTATCCGGGGCCTCTTCCCTTTCCATATAAAGTTAATGATTGTTTTTTCCACCTTTTTATAGAATCCTGTTGGCATTTGGATTGGGATTGCGTTGTATTTGTAGATTGCTTTGGGTAGAATCGTCATTTTCACAATGTTGAGTCTACCTATCCATGAGCATGGTATGTTTTTCCATTTATGTAGATC
>NW_004444082.1:1977489-2018024 GCF_000243295.1 Trichechus manatus latirostris | reverse complement strand
GGAATTTGGATCAGGAAAGCATTGTATCTGTCGATGGCTTTGGGTAGAATTGACATTTTCACAATGTCGAGTCTTCCAATCCATGAGTATGGTATGTTTTTCCACTTATGTAGGTCTCTTTTGGTTTCTTGCAGTAGTGTTTTGTAGTTTTCTTGGTATAGGTCTTTTACATCCCTGGTTAGATTTATTCCTAAGTATTTTATTTTTTTAGGGGCTATTATAAATGGTATTGTTTTCCTTTTCATTGTTCTCTTTGTTGGTGTATAGGAATCCAACGGATTTTTGTACATTTAACTTGTATCCTGCTACTCTGCTGAATCTTTCTATTCATTCCAGTATGTTTCTTGTGGAGTCTTTTGGATTTTCTATATATAGTATCATATCATTTTTCAAATAGGGACAGTTTTACTTCTTCATTACCAATTTGGATGCCCTTTATTTCTTTTTCTTGCCTTATTGCTCTAGCTAGAACTTCCAGCACAATGTTAAATAAGAGTGGTGATAAAGAACATCCTTGTCTTGTTCCTGTTCTCAAGGGGAATGTTTTCAGCCTCTCTCCATTAAGAATGATGTTAGCTGTTGGTTTTGTATAGATGCTCTTTATTATGTTGAAGAATTTCCCTTCTATACATATTTTATTGAGAATTTTTATCAGGAATGGGTGTTGGACTTTGTCAAATGCCTTTTCTGCAGAAGACTTTTATTTTCAGGTGTCATCAGGGCCTCTAGTAATTCCGTAAGATCATAGATGTGTTTGTATGATAAGTGTGTGTAACTGTGTGTGTGCGTGTGTGTGTGCGTGGTGTGGGTAGTGTAGGTGGTGTTTGTGTGTGTGTGGTGTGTATATGTGTGGTGTGTGTTTTGTGTGTGTGTGGTGTGGGGGGGTATGGTGGCTGTGTCTATTGGGTGTGGTGTGTGGGTGTGGTGGCGTGTGTGTGTGTATATGGTGTGTGGTGTATGTACATTTGTGATGTATGGTATTTGTGTATATGGGGGGGTGTGTATCTGTGTGTGCATATACAAATTAGAAAAAGATGTCCTTCCTCCAGGTGGATGCAGCAACACAGAGAAGTGTGCAAGGCTTAGGGAGGTGCAAGGGCTTGATTTCAGCTCCCTCTTACCTGTGGGCCAGGCACCCTCTTGCAGGGCAAACCTGCACAACTGTAAAGGCAGCCCTGAGTATTCAGCTCTCTGAAGGTTCTTCCTGAAATCCCCTTACTAGATTTGAGAACGGAAAATATCTTCCCTCTCCCCCATGCCAGCAACCTCTCTCCACAGACATTTTTAATCTTTACATTTCAACAACTTTTTATCCTTGAGGTGGGCATTGAGGGTTGCACAAATACAGATTTTCCCACACCTCTGCTTGGAAAGAGGAAGCTACTGAGACAGACACTCATTTCAGCTTCCAGCCACGATTATTGTCTATTTGCTTGTTTCACTCTAAAGATAAACCTGAGGCTGACATGGTCCCCGAATGCCTTCCTCCCCCCTCCCCCTGCCCTCAGCTGTGGCTTCCCATCTCTCTCTGGGACGAGGCAGCGGTCACACAGTGACTAGTGTTGGTCTCTACTCTGAGCCCAGGAAGGAGGAGTGAGGAGAATGGGGTACTGGTGCTGGCTGAGGGAGAAGAACAACTGCTAAAGAGAATCTACTTGTCTTGGAGTAACAACTGGATGAATGGAGATGTCACAGACCATAAGGTCTAAATCACAGTCGCCTAGGAGAGAACTCAATAGCAGAGCTTCTTCCTGATGTTAAACATCATTACACATAAACAGAAATGACAGTCAGTGTTCCAAACGCTGCTGCTATCAATGCTTACAACCAAGAGTCATGCTTCGGAGATAGCAACAAGGAACTAACAGTGGCAACGTCCATTTTATTGCCACTGGTGTAAAAGTTATTAGGATTATGCTCTTGTTCTATAAATTTAGTTTCTAAATGAGTCTCCATGCTGTTTATAATATCATCACCAAAAGTCATAATCCTGCAGCAGAACCCTCATTAGTCCTCTGTATACATCCCCCGAGGGCCAGGTGGTGGGGCCTGCTGGACTCTGGTGTAGGAGCAGTGGGGACCAGAGGCTTTCCAGGGAAACTAGAGCACTCTCCTTCCCAAATTCTCTTCCAGTGTTTGCTTTGCTCCATCTCCTCCCCAAATGACATTGGGCTTATATGTTGATGATCATATCAAAAGGCGGTGGGAGAAAAATAAATCTCTGCACAAACTTTCTTAACATCAAACAAAGACAGATCACCCAGCAGCCATGCGCATGAAATACCAGCCCAAGCGCACAAGAGACAACCAGATCCATTCCCGTTCACAGACAGAATCTGGAAACACAACACAAAACAAGGACACCTTCGATGGGAATGGGTTGGACGACTGGGTTTATTGTTTTGGCCACTGAACGAAAATTTATTTTGTAGGCAGTGTCATGGACTGAATTGTGTCCCCCCAAAATGTGTGTCAGCTTGGCTGGCCCATGATTCCCAGTATTGTGTGATTGTCCACCATTTTGTCATCTGATGTGATTCTCCTATGTTGTAAATTCTACCTTTGTGATGTTAATGAGGTGGGATTAGCAGCAGCTATGTTAATGAGGCAGGACTCAATCTACAAGATTAGATTGTGTTTTAAGTCAATTTTCTTTTGAGATATAAAAGAGAGAAGCAAGCAGAGAGACATGGGGAACTCATACCACCAAGAAACAAGAGCCAGTAGAGTAGCACATCCTTTGGGCCTGGAGTCCCTTCGCTGAGAAGCTCCTCGACTGGGGAGGATTGATGATAAGGACCTTCCTCCAGAGCTGACAGAGAGAGAAAGGCTTCCTTTGGAGCTGGCACCCTGAATTCGGACTTTTAGCCTCCTAGACCGTGATAGAATAAATTTCTCTTTGTTAAAGCCATTCGCTTGTGGTATTTCTGTTATAGCAGCACTAGATAACTAAGACAGGAAGCACTCTGCAATCAAATAAAAAAATTTAAACCAACTGATTAAAAGGGAACTATGAACCTCTTTGCGGCTGATTCTTAGCTTGACAGATTTCTGTAGGAGTAGATTTCCTGTATAAACCAGCATGCAGTGCAAACAAAATAATCTTCTGAGCAATAATTATTTTACCAAAAGGAGTTTCCCTTATAGTTGTGTTGATGTTTCTTAAAGTTTTCAATACAATCTGGGAAGGTGTATCTAATTTCTAATTTGTGTCTCCTATATTATCCAGTTTATGACTGGCAATTCTCTGTTGCATAATTCTCCCTCACCGAAGAGTGACACCTAGTATAATGCAGGATTATATCATAGTAACACAAAAACCCAAACCAAACCAGTTGCCATGGGGTTGATTCTGACTCATAGAGACCCTATAGGACAGAACAGAACTGCCCCATAGGATTTCCAAGGAATGGCTAGTGGATTGGAACTGCAAACTTTTGGTTGGCAGCCGAACACTTAACCACTGTGCCACCAGGGCTCCATATAGTAACACAAGAAAATGTAGAAGATCTGTATATTGCAGAGTCATTGAAGCCATCACCACTGAAGTGTTGACCAAGTGCTGCACAGAGGTTGCTCTAACCTTCTATGCAAAGCTGATAGCCATGGTGGGGGCTCAGCTGACTGCTGCCTCTGTCCTGAGAGACTGAGCCCAAACTCGGCCACACCAGGCTAAGTTCAAGGAGTTCTGGTCTGCAGAAACCCATGGCGAAGGGGGATTGAGAAAGGAAAGAGGGGAATAACCTATAACGGCACAGACACTGAATGGTAGCAGCCTACAAGGAGGTCAGTTGGGATTTCACAAGGTTCCCACATCATTGAAAGGACCAAAAGTTCAGCCCAACTTCACATGAGGCCAGATTTTACCTGTGCAATATAGAAGTCTCAATTGCAGAAAGATAAAATGAACTGGGTGACAAGACACATGCCAGGGGCAAATTATCACATCTGTGATGATGCAAACTTCCATGTGGATCAAATTCATTCCAGGGCCCAGAGGCCTATATCAAATGATTTTGGATTGTTCAGACTTCCAAAGAAGGTCTGAAGAATCCAGTAAATTCCACAGTCTCTGGAACTCTGGTGTATAGGAGGGTGCCTTTCTGGTCCCTAAACCAACATCATCCCCAAAGAAGGAATCTTGCTCAGGAGGTGTCATTTAGCCACTAGTGGATTTTCTTCTGTGGCTGACTTTCTTATGAAAAATCTCTCTGGATGTTATCACCTTCTTCTTTTTTTGACTTAAATTTTGCTTCCCTGAAAGTTCTATTCCTTGGACCCATTGAATCAACCCAATATTTCCTTCTTTACAGATATTTAAGGACATCCTTAATGTTTACTCTTAATATTTTGATTTTCAAACTAAGCACATGGAGTGTTCTCATCTTCTTCCCCTATGGCATGGATTCTACTATCTTTGCTAGGAGTCCATCGGGCTGACTGGAAAGACGTTGCTTTGCTATCAGACAGAACTGGTACTGAAGTCTCCCACGTAAAAACCAAGTCTCTCAGCCCAAGTTTTCTATTCTATAAAATGGAGACAATACAGCTGTACTGGTTATCTGTGGGTGCATGATAAACCACCTGAAAACATAGTGGCTTCAGAGCAGTTACTTAGGTTCATAGCTCTGACGTGCAGTTCTTCTGGCTGGGTTGGGTAAACTAATCTCAGCTGGGCTTGCACATGTGTGTGCAGTCATGGGCAGGTTGGCTGGGTGTTGGCAGGTCCAGAGTGGCTTCACTTGCATCTGGTAGTCAGACAGGATAGGGGAACAGGGGCACGTGCTCTCAGGCTGGCTCAAGCTCGTTCACATGGTGAAAGTGATCCCCAAGCAGCAAGAAAAGCCCAGTGTACACACACTTTCAAGCCTCTGCTTGCATCACATTTGCTAATGTTCCATTTGCCAAAGTCAGTCACGTGGCCCACCCAGGTTCAAGTGGTGGAGAACTAGACTCTGCTTCTTTATAGAAAGGACGGAGAAATGTGGGCATCTCTACAATCTATCACAAATGCCGCCTACATAGTGATGGCATGGGGGTTAAATGATAGAAAAATTGTAAAGGGTCTAGCACAGAGCCTGGCACATGGTAAGCATGCAATAAATTTTGATCTTCTTTATTATAAACTGAGGATAATAATAAAGTCTATGTGAAATGATTAAATGAGAATTAAATGAATATATTAATATATGTAAGAGGAATTACTTGGGAGGGATTGTTAATATTATTCCCATCCCTCTTTCTCTTTTTTTTTTTTAAATTACTCCCTCCTGACCTGCTTATATATTGTTTTAGTAGAAGCCATGGTTATCTGATACAACAACCGTTTAGTACTCCTTTTACCTATGCCACTTTCATCACTAAAGACAGCATAAGTCCTTGCTTTCCCAGCTTCCTTTGCAGCTAAGGGTGGTCATGTGACCCAGTTCTAGCCAATGAGATGAGAAGGGAAGTCAGCTAAAGGGAAGTTCGGTTTCTTGAGAAAAGGGATTGATGGTTCCTCCCCTCCTCCAACCTGGCATGAGGATATGGCGTCTGGGGCTATAGTAGACATCTTGTGACCACGAGATGACACACATGAGGATGAAGAGATAACTGAGGTAGTGCAGCCTAGAGTTTAGCAAAGACAAAAAGAGCTTGATGACATCATTGAGTAGCTGATGACATCATTGAGTAGCTGAGCCCACACCAACACTACTTGTTTCCAACCTTCTTGTTAAAAAGAAAAACAAACCAAACTCATTGCCATCGAGTCAATTCTGACTCATAGTTGTTAGATGATAAAAACAAATTCTTCCTTAATTAGCTGTTCATTAGGCTTCTGTTATTTGTGGATAAGCACACCCTATCTGATTCTATTAGTAACCCTCTTTTTTTTTTTTTAATTGTTCTTTAAGTGAAAGTTTACAGCTCAAGTTAGTTTCTCATACAAAAATTTATACGTACATCGTTCTGTGACCCTAGTTGCTCTCCCTATAATGTAATAGCACACTCTTTCTTCCCAACCCGGATTTCCCGTGTCCATTCAACCAGCTCCTGACCCTCTCTGTCTTCTCATCTCGCCTCCGTATAGGAGCTGCCCATTTAGTCTCATGTATCTACTTTAACTAAGAAGCACACTCTTCACGAGTATCATTTTATGTCCCATAGTCCAGTCTAATCTTTGTCTGAAAAGTTGGCTTCAGGAATGGTTTTCGTTCTGGGTTAACAGTAAGTATGGGGGTCATGTCTTCTGGGGTTCCTCCAGTCTCAGTCAGACCATTAAGTCTGGTCTTTTTACTAGAATTTGAGTTCTGCACCCCACTTTTTTTCTGCTCTGTTAGGGACTCGCTTTTGTGTTCCCTGTCAGGGCAGTCATTGGTGGTAGTCGGGCACCATCTAGTTCTGGTCTCAGGCTGATGGAGTCTCTGGTTTATGCGGCCCTTTCTGTCTGTTGCGTTAATATTTTCCTTGCGTCTTTGGTGTTCTTCATTCTCCTTTGCTCCTGGTGGTTGGGTCCAACTAATGCATCTTAGATGGCTGCTAGCTAGCTTTTAAGCCCACAAAGGGGTGTTTTTTGATCCATGCGGTAAGTTAGATGCATATACTTATCTTTTGTGGATTGAGCACCACTTCTCACTGGTTCTGGAGACTTGGATAGACTCTCCGCCACTCAGTCTCTCCCAGTGTGGAAAACACTTACGCAGCACCATTGCTTGTCTCACCGTGCACGCCAGCTGATCCAGCCTGTGGGGTGCTGGTTCCTGCCAGGTTAAGACTGGCAACTCCTGCTGCTTCTGAACCATCTCTCCCTCCCCCTGTCACTCAGTCCAATTCCTCAGCTTTGCCTTTGATGTTCAGGGCTCCTGGATTGTCATATACAATCAATTCACTTGTTTATTCGGGTCTTTGTTGTAAGAGGGACCACAGGGAAGTGTCTGACTACTTCGCTATTTTGGCCCAGCCTCCTCTGTAACCCTCTTAATATGTGGCCATCAGCGTATACATGTGTATGTGTCTCTCTACACATAGAGAAATGTGTAGAAAGATAGAAATCAAGCCAATAATTTTGGTAACATTGGAGGTGTAGGAAGAGATAAAATGTGGAGAGGGAAAATAATAAACGAAGAAATTTAAAATAAAATTTAATAAAAGATTTAGAAATAAAATAACTTTAAAAATAATAAAAATATATAGTATATATAGTAAGTTCATTGTAAACACTTTGTGATGGCAAACATTTAGAAACAATTGTTCTGCTAAAGGGATTTGGTACTTGCAAAAAAACAAAATCTCTGAAGTCCTTAAAAAATGCTGACGTATATATATTGGTAAATATGAAACAGGTTTCAGGAGATATAATGTTACTAGATATTATATTAACAAAATAGAGTGTGATCTCTTCTATGTATGTGTGCAGCACAAGCAGCCTGTTTGAATGGATGTGTGCCCAGATGACACTCGGGGTGTCTTTGGTTGTGGTGTTGAGTCATTTTCCCCCCATAATTTATTGTTGGCCTGAATATTCTAGTTTTTACACATTGTTGTGTTGTCATTAGCTGCCCTCCAGTCAGTTCCAACTCATGACAACCCCACATGCAATGGAACGAAACATTGTCCTATCTTGCATCCTCTTCATATCATTGGTATGTTTGAGTCCATTGTTGTAACCATTGTGTCAATTCATCTCAATGAACGTCTCCCTCACCTTCACTGGCGCCTCATTTTACCAATCATGATGTCCTTCTCCAGCAATCAGTTCCTCCTGATGATGCACCCAAAGTAAGCGAATCAAAGTCTTAGACAATATTCTGTGATCTATGTGGTTTTCAATGGCTCACTTTTGAAAGTAGATAACCAGGCCTTTCTTCCTACTCTGTCTTAGTCTGGAAGCTCTGCTGAAGCTTGTCCACCATGGGTGACACTGCTGGTATTTGAAATACCAGTGGCAGAGCTTCTAGCATCACAGCAACATGAAAGCCACAACATTATGACAAATAGCTATATTACTTCTGTAATATAAGAAAAAATACAAGATGACTTCTAGGAGAGTGCCTCCTTCTCCACAGGGGTCAGGGCAATGTGGCTCCCCCTAGCTTTCAGTCATTGAGGTGCAGGAGGGTCTGACAGGCAGTGGTAGGCCTAGAGGCTGTTCTCTGTCACATTTCAGCACCCTGGTAACAGGAGGGCATGAAAAGACCCTGTCTCCTCAGTACCTACTTGTCAGGGTTGATGATGGGATTAATCAGATTTAAAAACTGCCTTATAAAACTCATAGTTCCTCAGATATATGCAGGCTATAAATTTGAGGTGTTATTACATTATTATGACCTTCCCATCCCGGCTGGGGCTGCAAAATCAAGACTATCAAATATTATAGGCCTTACATTCTATTTTTATTATCAGAGTCTTAGATAATACATTTAAATGGGAGAGATTGAAAAATAAGATAACCTCTTCCCCACCAGTTATAACGGTGAATTCAGGTCTAAACTTCGAGAACTGTGTATGTGTGTTTTTCTTCCCCAAGAGAAAAAGATGAATCAGTAGTTTCGATTCATGTGTAAGGGTTTCTTCAAAGGTGGTGAAAATGTCTATGAAGTTGATCCCTCCTTGGGAAATTTTTTCATTTGTTTATTTTTGGTTGTTTTTGAGAATATACACAGCAAAACCTAGACCAAGTCAATAGTTTCTGCATGTACAATTCAGTACTTATATTACATTCTTCAAGTTGTGCCACCGTTCTCCTTTTCTGAGTTGTTCCTCCTCCATTAACATAATCTCACTGCCCCCTAAGTTTCCTGTTGTTCAGCTAAAGGGATTTGGTACTTGGAAAAAACAAAAATTTCTGAAGTCCTTAAAAAATGCTAATGTATATATATGGATAAATATATACCACTATGAAATAGGTTTTAGGAGATATAATGTTACTACATATTATATTAACAAAATATAGCATGATCTCATCTATTATGTGTGCAGTAACATCGAGTTGCTGTTGTCATTTTGATCCCATATGGATAGTTCTTAAAAGAGCATAATGCCCAAGGCAGACATTTTTTACTAGTTAAGCTGAACTATTGTTTGGTTTTAAAAGATTTCAAGGGATATTTTTTATTTAAGATTTTTTTTTTAGACTAAAAACATTGAATTTAGTATGTTTATTTGTAATAGCCTCAAAGGCAATGTCAATTGAAAGACAAGGTTGAGTACAAGTTTAACATATCATCGTCTTGATTCAAAAGAACTTGAGAAAGTTTGCTAGGGTTAAAGACTTTCTTACTATGAATGAAGAATTGAAAAGAGCTAGAAAAGCATATGATGAAGTAAACTACTGGTATAAATTTTAAAGATTATCTTCAGGGTAATAGTTTCAGGGCTTCATCCAGCCCCCATGGATCCAGAATGTCTGCAGTCCATGAGAATTTGAAATTCTTCCTGCATTTTCCCCCTTTTGACCAGGATTCTTCTATAGAATCTTTGATCAAAATGTTCATTTATGGTAACTGGGCACCATCCAGTTTTTCTGTTCTCATGGCAAAGGAGGCAGGTGTTCCTAGAGGCAATTAGCTACGCATTCCATATCCTCCTACTCCTAACTCTCCTTCCTCTGTTGCTTCAGGTTAATAGAGACCAATTGTTGTGCCTTGGATGGCCACTTGAAAGCTTTTAAGACCCCAGGCACTACGCAATGAACTGGAGGTACAATAGAAGTACTAAACATGCCATCAGGCCAGTCAACTGGGATGTCCCATGAAACCATGATGCTAAATCTCCACACCAAGCAACCAAATCCAATGAGGTTTTTGGTTGTATATAAGCAGCCTCAGCAGCTACTCTTTGTTGTCGTTGTTGCTGTAAACATATCTATCACACAACTTTTACCAGTTCCTTTTTTTCCAGGTGCACAACTTACTGACAGCAATTACAATAATCAGCTGTGTAACCCTACCCTTAATCAATGAAATTTCTCCATCACCGTTGACCACCTCCCCCCCCTTTCCCCTTTCTTCCTGCCCCTGGTAACCACCAATAAACTTTGGTCTCCATACATTGGTCTTTTACCGTCATTTCATAATAAGTGAGATCATACAATATTTGTCCGCTTGTGATTGACATATTTCACTCAGCAGAATGTCTTCAAGCTCCATCCGTATTGTAACGTGTATCAAGACTTTGTTTCTTCTACTGGCTGAGCACCTCCTTGAGAAATGTTACTGAATGAAATTTAGTGGCACCTAGTCTTAGCTGAAGTAGAATTTTTTCCCGTCTTTCCATTGGGTCTAAGAACGTATCTTTCTTTTCCTAATCTATTTCAAAACACGATTTTAAAATATTGAAGTAATGTTTTTCTTTCCCTTTAAATGTGCTTGTTCCAAGCTGGCAAACTAAGAAGTTTTTCCCCAGCATTTAATCTGTAATTTTGTAGGTTACACTCATTTGCAGATTTTAGAAAGTGCCTTTTATTCTTCTGTAAGTGCTAAAGCAATTTAGATTAATGGGCCTTGGACTCTTTGATACCAGTTTTTAAGGCATTTCAAAATCGGTGTAAGACGATTCCCTTTCATATGTGATAAGTAAGAATCTTGGCAGATGAAATACTTTTTTTTTTTTTTTTTTTTTTTTTTTTTTGCAGAAAAGAAATCTTTGGAGCTGCAGAAAAACTGTAGAGGAGCGAGGAAAGATCTTCCATGTTGCAATTTTCTTAATTTTTTTCCCCCTTTGGAAACCCTGCCCTTTGCAGCCGTTGGCAGGAAACGGGAAAAGAGGTGGCAAGATGCCGACTATGCGCGTAGGTCAAAGGTAGAACAGGCTAGCCCTTATCGGCTGGTACCCACGCTCTGCACCAGCACCGCTTTTGTCCAGAAAGGAAATGTTTACTGAACCGGAGAGTCTGCCTCGAGCTCCGTTTGTCGGCTCATGATGACCCTGCTGAGGATGAATGTTCTCTGACACGGCAGCAATTCAAGCCTCTGGGTGTGAGTTGACAGAAGCCCCAGTGGGGCCACAGCAGAAGGTGCGTGACCTGTGTGGCAGCTCACAAGGAGCCTGAGCACAGCGGCTGGAGACAGTGACCAAGTGGGATGAAGACCCACAGGTCCGCTCTGCTGCCCTGGCGCAGTGCAAGCTGTGGACGCGCATGGCTGCGTGGCTCTGTGCCCCCAGTATCGCTGCTTTTGTTAAAGGGCCAGGAGATAGAGGACGAATCTCACAGCATTTGCCTCCGCTTGGTCACAGACAAAACACTTTTCTTATCTTTGGTTGTGACAAATGCCAGGATGTGGGTGGATTACAGTTTGGTGCCGATGACAGCAGCAAACCGCCAGCCAGAAGCCAGTTGTTACTTGCTGCACTCAGTCAGCCCTGACGCATGGCAACCCCATGCACAATGGTATCAGACCATGGTGATCCACAGGCTTTTCCTTGCTGACTTTTGGAAGTTGATTGCCAGGTCTTTCTTCCGAGTCCATCTTTGTCCGGAAGCTCCACTGAAACATATTCAGCATGATAGCAACACACAGGCCCCCAGTGACAGACAAGAGGTGGCTGCTCATGAGATCCATTGGCTGGAATTGAACTGGGGTCTCCTGCATGGAAAGGGAGAGTTCTACCACTGTCAGAGAGGGGTGTAATTAAGCAGTGACTGCATAGATTTGTACCTCCCCACCCCTCAGCCGAGCGCAGGTGGCACCCTCCGTCAACCTAACCATGGACTGTGATCAGAGAGTCATGGGATTCCAGAGTCAGGTCGGAAAAAACTACTCTAGAAATATCTGATGTTAACACCACCAAGGACACGTTTTTTTTTCCTTCCAAGGATATCACGTTTTGATAGATTTTGTTTATAAAATTGTTCATAATTATATCAGAACTGATGACACCCCTACAATCTCCAATAAGTAGATAATAATTACAGTATATTTAGTTTTCTTTGTAGATTTTTCAATTAAAAAACAACTGAATCTTTTTCTTTTATGTTATTCAAAAACATGTCAAGAATTAGGCATAAATCCAAATCTCCCCCCATATCCTCCAACAGTCAAAACGGGACAAGAAGAGCAAATGAAACAACATAAAACCCAACTCACTGCATAATTGGAAGACAGAGAATGCCCGAACATTAAATTACCTGTAAGTAGGAGAATAAACACAAAATCTCAGCAAGCTATTTCTCATGTGCTCACTTCATGACTTTTTGGGAAGCAGAAGCAGTCTGGGAAGAACAGAATGGAAAAGAGAAGAGGGACCCTGTGTGGGACTCAGACTGACCTAAGATCTCTGCCCCCTAGAGAAAGACCACTTTAAGTGCAAAAACGCTAAGTGAGCATGATTAGAGGTGGCAGTCTCCAAAAGGCAACACCTCTGGGGGCAAAGCTATGAAGGAAGGGAGATGCACTCTTTGGAGAATCGCTGGTATAAGGGAAAGAAGCAACAGGGGGAAGTTTTAGGGTTCTGAAGGCAGGAGAGAAGGAAAAATGTCCACACAACCCCTCACCCCCTAAAAATGTCATCCATTAAAGAAATTGTACTTTCCTACAACTACAGAAGAGGTGACCTTGAACCAGGTCTCTTGTAAGACATCCAGTAAAATAAATAAGTAAAGCAGACCAAATATGTGCAAAAATGCTGTTAAAAAAACTAGAACACCTCGGCTGATGAAAATCTAACTCCCAAAATGATCACAAAGTAGAAGATAACCGTAACACAACCCTGAAAACAGAAGAGGTGACCTTGAACCAGGTCTCTTGTAAGACATCCAGTAAAATAAATAAGTAAAGCAGACCAAATATGTGCAAAAATGCTGTTAAAAAAACTAGAACACCTCGGCTGATGAAAATCTAACTCCCAAAATGATCACAAAGTAGAAGATAACCGTAACACAACCCTGAAAACAGAATTCAATATCATCAAACAAGCATTTGGTGATATAAAATCCACTCTGAAATCAAGAACTTAAAAGTTAAAACCAGAAACAGACAAAAATTGAAAGCAATGAAAAGAGGGTTGACGACTCTCAGGAAGGAAAAGGAAGAAGAAAGACAAGCTGACCTCAGAAATGAAAAAATAAGTTACAAGTTACCCAAGGGAGAAGAGACTCAAACAAAAATGTAATAAGGTGCATTGAAGAAAGGTAGGAAAGCAGCTACGAGAAGAAAAATGAGATAAAGAAGTAAAAAGGCTCAGAGAGAAAGCAACTGAAATGGAAGAAGGCAGAGAAAAACAACATACGTAATTGGAAATTATGAAGAAGAAAAACAAAATTAATATTTAAAACTAACCTAAGAAAACTTTCCAGAAATAAGAGAAAGCTTCAATTTACATATTGGTAGGGCCTACTTAGTACCTGGAAAAATTGACCAAGAACAATAAACTCTGAGACATATGCTAGTGAACTGTTAGAATTTAAAGGTAAAGGAAAAATCCTCAAGGCTTCCAAATGAAAAGATCAAATGATTTACAAGGGCACGGGAAGAAGCATGGCATCAGAGTTCTTCAAAACAACATATAAGAAATGTAACAATGAAATAGTTGTTTTTTTTTTTTAAAGTCATGGAAAATATGAACCAAAGATTTATATCAAGCCAAGCTAGTCTTCAAGTATGTAAGTAAGATTTGGTATTTATTTTTCTACTTAAAGGTAATTTAAAGTTTGGGCATTCTCTGTCTTCCAGTTATGTTGAGAGTTAGGTTTCATGTGGCTTCGTTTGCTCTCCTTGTTCCGTATTGACTTTTGGAAAATATGCTGGGAGGCTATAGAAAAAGAATTAAAAAAAAAAAAAAAGATAGGAAGGTGTCATGGACTGAATTGTGTCCCCCCAAAATATCTGTCAACTTGGCTGGGTCATGATTCCCAGTATTGTGTGATTGTGTACCATTTTGTAAATCTGGTGTGATTTCCTTATGTGTTGTTAACTCCATCACTATGGTGAGGTTATATGTGATTTTCTTATGTGTCGTAAACTCTGTCACTATGATGTAATATTATAGATTAGCAGCAGTTATACTGATGAGGTCTACAAAATTAGATAGTGTCTTAAGCCAATCTCTTTTGAGATATAAAAGAGAGAAGCAAGCAGAGAGACATGGGGACCTCATACAACCAGGAAAGCAGTGCTAGGAGCGGAGCATGTCCTTTGTATCTGAGGTTCCTTTGCTGAGATGCTCCCAGACCAAGGGAAGACTGATGCATCACAAGGACCTTCCTCCAGAGCCGATGGAGAAAGAGTTCCCCTGGAGCTAGTGCCCTGAATTTGGACTTGTAGCCTACTGGACTGTGAGAGAGTAAACTTCTCTTTGTTAAAGCCATCCACTTGTGGTATTTCTGTTATAGCAGCACTAGATGACTAAGACAGAATATATGTAATTATCTGTGAGGACTTCTTGAGGAATCAACTAGAGGATGAGCTTCATCCAAGAAATGACTGGAAAAACTTCATCGAAAGTACTGGTAGTGGGCATTTAATACATTTAATGGTAGGTCCATGAATAAAAATCAGAACAAGGGTGGATGAATAATATTTTACATACTATATGTTAGATGTTATGAGTTATATGTTTTCACAGAGTAGAAATCAACTAGAATTGGGAGGAAAGGGAGCAAAAAAGAGAAAAGCAGAATAATCTCATTGGTTGTTGTATAGGCAATGAGAGGGAGTAAAGATACCATTAAAAACTAACAACCACATAATAAAATACAAAAAATAAAATAATAGGTGATTAATGGCATTAAAAGGATCCCTGGTGACATAATGTTTAAAGCGCTAGGCTGCTAACTAAAGGATTGGTGGTTTGAACTCAACAGCTGCTCTGCAGGAGAAAGATGTAGCAGTTGGCTTCTGTAAAGATTACCACCTTGGAAACCCTATGGGGCAGTTTTGCTCTGTCCTACAGGGTCACTATGAGTTGGAGTCGACTCGGCAGCAGTGGGTTTAATGGCATTAAAGACAAGCCCTGGTAGCGCAATGTTAAGTGTTTGGCTGCTCACTGAAAAGTTGGCAGTTTGAACCCACCCAGAGGCTCCACAGGAGAAAGAGCTGGTGATCTGCTCCCGTAAAGATTGTTGTTGTTTGGTGCTGTGGAGTCCGCTCCAACTCATAGCAACCCTATGTATAACATAATAAAACAATGTCTGGTCCTGTGCCATCCTCACAATCATTGTTGCGTTTGAACCCGTTGTTGCAGCCACTGGGTCAATCCACTTCGTTGAGATTCTTCCTTTTTTTTTTGCTGACCCTCTACCAAGCAGGACATCTTTCTCCAGGGACTAGTCCCTCTTGATAATATGTCCAAAGTAAGTAAGATGAAGTCTCACCATCCTAACATCTAAGGAGCTTCCGGCAGGCCATGGTGTATTCAGTCGTCTTTGCCAACACCGTAATTCAAACGCACCGTTCTTCTTCGGTCTGCTGTTTTCACTGTCCCTCTTTCACAAGCATATGGGATCGAAAATACTATAGCTTAGGTTAGGCACACCTTAGTTATCAAAGGGACATCTTTGCTTTTTAATATTTTAAAGAAGACTTTTTGCAGCAGATTTGCCTAATGCAATGTGTCGCTTGAATTTTTGACTGCTACTTTTATAGACATTGATTGCTGAACCAAGAAAAATGAAATCCTTGACAGCCTAGAAAACCCTATTGGGCAGTTCTACTCTATCACACAGGGTTGTGATGAGTTAAAATCAACCTGACGGCACCTACCAACAACAGCATTAAAAAGATGTAAGTAAATAGGTAACCATTAGAATAAAAACTTAAACCTTCCTAAATACCAAAAGAAATTTAAAAACAACAGTAGCAAAGAAAACTCATCACACAGAAAAAGAAACAGCACTTTCAACATAATAAAGTAATTTTAAACAAAGTAATACGATATAGTCCAGACCAAACGTATAATACAATAATAAATACAAAGGGGTTAATTCACCTATTTAAAAAATTAATTGGCTCAAAAGAAAGACCCATTTATATTCTGTATATAAGAGATACAACTAAAACAAAGTGATTCAGAAAGGCTAAAAATGAAATGAAGAGCAGAAGTATACCAGGCAAAAGGAAATAATAAGAAAGCAGGGATTGCAACCCTGTTATCAAATAAAGTACAAGTCAAACCAAAAAACATCAAACATGACAAAGAACTTTTTTAAGCTAAAAGCCACAATCCGCAATGAAGACATAGCAGTTATGAATAGTTATGCACCAAGAAACACAGTAATCACCTTTATCAAGCAAAAACATCAAGGCATGCAAGAACACATAGAGGAAACACTTTAATGATAGGAGACTTCAACAAACCACAAAACATCAAGTGGACAAAAGAATGAAGATAACGAAGATTTAAACAACATAATATATATAGAGTTGTTGTTGTTAGGTGACATTGAGTAGATTCCAACTCAGGATGGCCCCATGTGTGCAGAACAGAATTGTGCTCCATAGGGTTTTCAAGGCTGTGACCTTTCGAAAGCAGATCACTAGGTCTGTCTCCCAAGGCATCTCTGGGTGAGTTTGAACCATTACCTTTCAGTTAGTAGTCAAGCACTTAACCATCGCACTACCCAGAGGCTTTTATATATATATATATATATATATATATATATAAAACCTGCTGCCTTTAAGTCAATTTAGACTCATAGCGACCCCTATAGGACAGAGTAGAACTGTCCCACTGGGTTTCCAAGGAGCGGCTGGTGGATTCAAATTGCTGACCTTTTGGTTAGCAGCTGAGCCCTTAGTCACTACAACACTAGGGCCCCATATATATATATGTTGTTAGGTGCCACTGAGTCGATTCAAACTCATAGTGACCTCATGTGAACAGAGTAGAACTGTCCCATAGGATTTTCTTGGCTATAATCTTCATGGAGGCAGATCAACATATATATGTGTATGTATGTGTGTGTATATATATACGTAAATATATATATATTTGTTGTTGTTGTGTGCTGATGAGTCAATTCCAGCTCATAGGAACTCTATGACAGAGAAGAACTACACCATAGGGCTTCCCAGGCCGTAATTTTTATGGGAGCAGATTGCCAGGTCTTTTCTCCTATGGAACTGACTGGTGGTTCAAACCATGTACCTTTCGGTTAGCAGCCAAGCACTTAACCATTGTACCACCAAGGCTCTCCCTCTCTCTACGTGTATCTATATATACACATATACATATACACATTACACATGCACATACACATATACATATATGTAAACATACGCATACATATACACATACACATGTATATACACTGTCTTAGTCATCTAGTGCTGCTATAACAGAAATACCACAAGTGAATTGCTTTAACAAAGAGAAGTTTATTTTCTCATAGTCTAGTAGGCTAGAAGTCCAAATTCAGGGCGTCAGCTCCAGGGGAAGGCTTTCTCTCTTTGTCAACTCTGGAGAAAAGTCCTTTTTATCAATCTTCCCCTGGACTAGAAGCTTCTCTGCACAGGAACCCCGGGTCCAAAGGACAGGCTCTGCTCCTGGCGCTGCTTTCTTGGTGGTATGAGGTCCCCCTGTCTCTCTGCTCGCTTCTGTCTTTTATATCTCAAGAGACTGGCTTAAGACACCATCTAATCTTGTAGACCTCATCAACATAATTGCCATTAATCCATCTCGTCAACATCATAGTGATAGGATTTGCAACACATAGGGAAATCTCATCAGATAACAAAATGGTGGACAATCACACAATACTGGGAATCATGACCTAGCCAAGTTGACAGATATTTTTGAGGGACACAATTCAATCCGTAACAGACACATACACACATATATATACACATACGCATATATATACACATACATGTATATATACACGTACACATATATATACACACAAACACACACACACATATATACACACCAAAAAAATCAAACCCGTTACCATCGAGTTGATTCCGACTCATAGTGACCCTTCAGGACAGAGTAGAACTGCCCCATACAGTTTCCAAGGAGATGCTGGTGCAATCGAACTGCTGACCTTTTGGGTAGCAGCTGTAGCTCTTAACCACTATACCACCAGGGTTTCCACATATACACACACATATATATACATATATATACGTATACATACACATTGTAGATTCAGACGTATGTGTATACATATATGTATTTCCACCACCCATCTGTCAGTTTGTTGTACTGTGGTGGCTTGTGTGTTGCTGTGGTGCTGGAAGCTATACTATTGGTATTTCAAACGCTAGCACGTTCACCCATGGTGAACAGGTCTCAGCAGAGCTTCCAGACCTAGATAGACTAGGAAGAAAGGCCTGTCAATCTCCTTCTGAAAATTAGTCAATGAAAACCTTGTGGATCACAACAGAGCGTTGTCTGGTTTCTTTGGACGCATCATCAGGAGGAGTTGGTCACTGGAGGAAGACGTCACGTTTGGTGAAGTAGAGGGCCAGTGACTCAACAGTCACAACAATGGACACAAACAGGTCAGTGATTGTGAGGATGACGCAGGACTGGGTAACATTTTGTTCTGTTGTACATCTGTCTAAAATTTTAAGCCCTGCTAATAGATAATGCACCTTCCCAAATGGAATGTATACAGAAATATTGATCATATTATTAGGTCGCTATAAAAATCAGTATGTTCAGTAAAGTAGAAATACTACAAATAATACTCTCTGATCACTATGCAAAAAACTTAGCAAATACTAATTCAGAAAGCAAAAAGTCCTCGCACCTTAAAATTTAAAAACCTCTGCTAAAAAACTAGGTGAATAGGGAAATACAAACGAAAATTAGAAGTTTCTAAAAATAATGGTAATAAAAGGATTACACATCAGAATATATGGGATATATTTAAAACAGTTATCAAAGGAAAAGTCATAGCCTAAAACAGTTTATCAATAAACATGAAAAAATAAGAATGAATTTAACTTTGAGCTCAAAAAGCCGGAAAATGAAAATAGAGTAAACCAAATAGGTATATGTACATACACACATACACACACACACACACACACGCGCACACACACACGTATATATATAGGGGTCATGTCGATTCTGACTCATGGTGGCCCCATGTGTGCAGAGTAGAAGTGCTCCATAGGGTTGTCAATGCTGTGATCTTTCAGAAGCAGATCGCCAGGCCTGTCTTCCAACTCTCCTCTGGGTGGATTTTAAGCATCATCCTTTCATTTAGTAGTCCAGTGTTTAACTATTTGTGCTACCCAGGGACCATCTGTATCTATATATCTTTTTAAAATTTTTAAATTTACTTTGTTATTGCTGTTCTTGAGAATATACACAGCAAAACATACACCAGTTCAACCATTTCTACATGTATAGTTCAAAGGCACTGATTACATTCTTCATGTTGTGCAACAATTCTCACCCTCCTTTTCTGAATTTTTCCTGCCTCATTAACATAAACTCACTGCCCCCTAAAGTTCCTATCTAATCTTTCAAGTTGCTGTTGTTGATTTGATCTTATTCTTAAAAAAGCATAATGCTCAAGGCAGACCTTTTTTTACTAGTTTACCTAAATTATTGTTTGGTTTTAAGAAGACATTAGGTGATATTTTTGGTTTAAGGTTTTTGATGATTACTGTTATGTGTCAACTTGGCTAGACCATGATCGTCAATGCTTTGGCAGACACTGTGTATCATCTTCCATTTTGTGATCTGATGTGAGCAGTCAATCAGTTGGAAGGGGCGTTTCCTTGGGGGTGTGGCTTGTATCCAGTATATAAATGAATCTGCTGGCAAAGCTCTCTCTCTCAATCCTGCACTCGTCCTGTCTGACATCCAGTTCCTGGGACGTGAGAAGCCTTCAGCCTGCCACTTGATCTGCAGCCTGTTGCCTGACCCATGAATTTAGGACTTGCCAGCCCCATAATTATGTGAGATATTTCTTTGAAGTAAATGTCTGTATACACATTTATATATATGCTTCACTGATTTTGCTCCTAGTTAGAACCCAGCCTAAAACAAGGTTTAAAGATTATCTCAGGGCAATGGTTTCTGGGGTTCATCCAGCCTCTATGGCTCCAGGAAAACTGGAGTCTATAAGAATTTGAAATTCTGTTCTGCATTTTCCCCCTTTTGACCCAGATTCTTCTATAGAATCTTTGATCAAAATGTTCAGTAATGATAGCTGAACACCATCCAGTTCTTCTGGTCTCATGGCAATGAAAGCAGTTGTTCATGGAGGTAATTAGCTACACCTTCCATATCCTCCTCCTATTCCTGACTCTCCTTCCTCTGTTGCTGCAGGTGAATAGAGACCAATTGTTGTGCCTTGGATAGCCACTTGCAAGCTTTTAAGACCCCAGGCACTACGCAATGAACTAGGAGGTAGAAAAGAAGCACTAAACATGTTATTAGGCCAATTAACTGGATGTCCCATGAAAACATGATCCAAAACCTCCAAACCAAGGAACCAAATCCCATATTCCATGAGGTTTTTTGGTTGTATGTAAGCAGCCTCAGCAGCTACTCTTTTTTTTTTTTTTTGTCATTGTTGTAAATATAGCTATTACACAACTGTTGCCAATTCAACTTTTTCCAGGTGTACAACTTATTGACAGCAATTACATTAATTGTCTGTGCAGCCCTACCCTTAATCAAAGTGATTCTTCCATCATTATAAACCAAAACTCAGTACTCCATAAGCAATATCCTCCCCCCTACCCTCTCTCTCCCACCCCTGATAACCACTAATAAACTTTGGTCTCTATACATCTGCTTTTTCTTGTCTTTTTGTATAAGTGAGGCCATATAATATTTGTCCTTTTGTGATTGGCTTATTTCCCCTCAGCATAATGTCTTAAAACTCCATCCACACTGTAGCATGTACCAAGACTTCATTTCTCCTACTGGCTGAGTAGTACTCCATTGTATATATGTACCATATTTTGTTTATCCATTCATCCATCAATGGGCATTTAGGTTGTTTCCACCTTTTGGCTATTGTGAATAGTGCTGCAATGAACACTGATATACAAGTCTCTGAGTCTCTGATTTCCAGTCTTGGATATATATACATAGGAGTAGAATTGCTGGGTCATATGGTAGTTCCATTTTTAAATTTTTGATGAACTGCCACACTGTTTTATACAATAGCTGTACCATTTTGCATTCCCACCAGCAATGGATTTATTTATTCATTTAGTTTTAAAAGTTATTTTCATTTTTATTTATTTTAAAGTTGGGTCAAGGGCAATATGCCTTCTAGAATGGGGTAGAACGTGCATAAGTTTTATGATTATTCAAAGCTTATATGTTAACAAGAGTCAAGGATGGTGCTTAGTGTCTCATTAGTCGCTCTGAGCAACACCTACCTGGCCCCCATCTTGTGTGAGCTCGCAGGACTGGAGTTAGATTTCATTCAAGCTACTTCTTATTTTCAGGCCTCATTTTCCTCATCCCTAAAATGGGGGTGGGATAAAATGCAAACTTTAGGACTTCTTGGATCTTTAAAAACCCATGATTTCTATGTTGGAAACGTTTGGCCAAAGTGTCACATCCCTTCCCTCAGCATTTTAATTGGTTGCCAGGTCTGTCTCCTGCGACCAGATGGGTAGGCTCTCAACTCCACCCACCCCCACCCCAGCCTCCTTACTTTCTACTCATTTATAACAGTCTTCACTTTTCCTCTTTTCTGAGCAAACAGATAAATATCTTTGTGGCCTAGGCTGGTGTATTAGAGTTCTACAGAGAGACAGAACCAACAGGAGATATACATATATATATATACACACACACACATATGTACATATATATACACATATCTATGTACATATGTGTGTGTGTGTATGTATGTATATACAAATTCGTTCACATGATTGTGGGGGCTGGCAAGTCCAAAATCCGTAAGTCCGGTGGAAAAGTTAAAACTCCAGAAGGATATCTATGTTACTGTGTTGAGACAGAATCCATCTCCTCTCAGAAATCTCTATCTTGGCTCTTAAGGACTTCAACTGATTGGATCAAGCCCACCCACATCATCATGGGTAATCTCTTTTACTTAGAACCAACTGATTGTACATGTTAATCACATCTGCAAAATACCTTCACAGCAACATCTAGACTAGTGTTTGACTAGACAAATGGACACCACAGCCTAGCCAAGTGGACACATAAAATGTACTGTCCCAGGCAGAATCCTGACCACAAACGCAGAGGGGCTGACTGTGGATCCCTGAGGTCTCTTCTAGCTCTCAGATTTATGGCCCATTGATTTTGGTTTTGAATAGCCAAAAATATGTTTCAGGAGGATTGAGGACCCTTGACAGATTTTAATCCTTAAACCTATTGTATAGAACTCACGCATGGATGTGCTTTCAATGTATGAAATTCCCTAAGTGAATCATATAAGCACATGTTACATGTGTGCAATCTGGTCGATACATGTGATCCTTGCTGGGTGGTGGTGGAGATGTTGGTCCCCAATTGCCCTAAAGCATTGCTGTTGCCAAGTCTGATAGTCTGAAAGTGTGACATAAAGACTTATTAACTATTATAGGGGATTGGAATAACAGGAGATTGGCTACTAAGAAGTAAAGAGAGCGCTACAGAACCCAGGTGTCACCCACAAAAGAAGCAGCCACCCAAGGGCTGATATAGGACACCTAAGGAGAGCCCCCCACCCAGGGCTGAGACCCAGACCTCCTTGGAGAGGACACGCCATGGCTCACTGGGGGCAGAGAAATGACCGTGCCAGCGAACTTACTAGGAGTCTGCCCTCTGAGGAACCAGGGAAGCTGCCCACGGTTGGGCCGGGGGTGGGGGGCACGTCTCAGAGCTGACTATAGGGCCGCTGTCTGATGTGCTGGTAAATGAATCTGTCGGTGCTGCAGACTGAAGAAGCCAGACACCAGAGAAGCTGAGCATGCCTCCAGGGCCTGGAGAGAGAGAAGAGCCCTCCCTCCTAGCTGCTGGGCCATGCAGGACCCAGTACAGGTTCAGGGAGCCCTGCCCTGATGGCACTGTCAGCCTCAGCTAGTCCTGAGCACCAGAGAGCCAGAAATGTCCAAGAAAGTCACCCCAAAGGGTGTGGGAAGGGCTGGGGGGCTGGGGCCTGGGCCTGGAGCAGGATCCACGGGCAGTCCTGGTGGTCAACCTGGCCAACCAGGATGTTCTAGGAAGCCCTCAGCTGCAGCCAGTTTGATCAGAAGTCTACGGCCAACAGTATGGACTTTAGATTCAGACTCATCTGGGTGAAGACCGGGCGCTTCTCCTTATGAATTCTGTGACCTGGGTAAGTCACCTCATGTCTCTGAACTTCAGTTTCCTAATGTGTACAACCAAAGTAAGGAGTCGCACCACTGAAAGGTGATGAGGGCCTGAGCAAAGTCTGGCCCTGCCACCTGCCATAGTGTTACTTTGGCTTCCTCACCTATTGTCTAAGTCATCCAGGGCCACTGTAACAGAAATGCCACAAGTGGATGACTTTAACCAACAGAAGTTTATTCTCTCACAGTCTAGGAGGCCAGAATTCCAAATTCAGGGTGCCAGCTCCAGCAGAAGGCTTTCTCTCTCTGTCGGCTCTAGAGGAAGGTCCTTGTCATCAATCTTCCCCTGGTCTAGGAGCTTCTCGGTGCAGGGACCCCAGGTCCAAAGGGCACACTCCACTCCTGGTTCTTCATTCTTGGTGGCCTGAGGTCCCTCTGTCTCCGCACTCGCTTCTCTATTTTATATCTCAAAAGAGATTGACTCAAGATACCACCTAATTTTGTAGATTCAGTCCTGCCTCATTAACATAGCTGCCTCTAATCCTGCCTCATTAACATCACAGAGGTAGGATTTATAACACATAGGAAAATCACATCAGATCATAAAATGGAGGATAACCCCACAATGCTGGGAATCATGGCCTAGCCAAGTTGACACACATTTTTGGGAGACACAATTCAATCCACGACACCTATTAAGTGAGGATGGGAATAATAACCACATGATTACAGCTTGTGAGGCTTAAACCAATAGTATAAACAAGGCATTAGGAACAGCGCCTAGAACGTAGTAAGCCCTCCTCAGTAATGTCAGCTGTTGTTAACCATTACCTTGGATGAGGTTGTGGGATTCAAACCTTTTTTGCATGCAGGGCACTCAACACAGTGCCTGATCCAGTTAAAGGGTAGCTTGAAAGGGCCTCTCAGTCCCACCCCTCTGCCCCAAGCCAAGTCCATCCCCACAGTGAGGTGGGGGGAGCCCTAGGTGGGAGTTGGAGGCCTGGGTCATAGTCCTGGCTCTGCCACTGACCCAGTGGGGACAGCAGAGTGGCCACCTGGGTCTTCACTCTCCTCTCTGCTAAAAGCAGGCTCTAAGGCCCTTCTTGTGCTAACGTTCTAGACCTTCATTTTATTCCACGCACCTGTCGTTAACGCGAAACCCTGCTAGACAACAGACAGGAGGGCTGATGGAAGCTTCCATCAGCTAGACAAGTCCGTCATAAACGAACAGGTCTGGGAAAGAGCTTCCCGGGGAAAGAAATCGGAAAAGCCAGAAAACACGAAACAAGTGGGAGAAAAGTGAGGTGAGAACAGCATTAAAAATCAGAAACGGCAACAAGAAGAGAAAAAAATCCAGAATGTCTCAAACAAGTTAACAGAGTAAGAAAAGAAAAGGAGATGAGGAGACTGTCTCAGTTACCTAGCGCCATGCCACCGCAATAAGTGGGTAGCTTGGAAGAACAGAAATCTATTTTCCAGATCAGGGTC
This sequence comes from Trichechus manatus latirostris, assembly GCF_000243295.1. Lineage (NCBI taxonomy): Eukaryota > Metazoa > Chordata > Mammalia > Sirenia > Trichechidae > Trichechus > Trichechus manatus. The sequence continues at coordinate 1,993,368 of NW_004444082.1, read as the reverse complement.
TCAGCTTTGTCAGTTCCTCCTGTGGGCCTCTCTCTTAATTTCTGGTGTCTGCCGGCGTTCCTAGGTGTCCTTTGGCATTCCGTGGTGTCTGTCTCTTGGACTATTTCGCACTTTCTGTAACTGAGAAGGGGTTAAATTCAGGACCCACCTACTCTGGTCTGACCTCATTAACATAATAAAAGAAAACCCTATTTCCACACAGAGTCATATTTACAGGTACAGAGGTTAGGATTTCAACACATACTTTGGGGGACTTAATCCAATTCGTAAGAGAGATAAGGAATAAAAAGATGGCAAAGCTGAAAGGCAGCCCAAGACCAAAGGAGCTGGGAAAGATGGAAGGTGAACCACGTGAGGGTATTGCTCGCTGATAGAAGAAGGGGCCCATGGGTTCCGAAGCCCTGGGACCCCACACCATGGTTTGCATTGTCTATTCTGCTCGGGGTCTTCCGTCAGCCTTCCTATCTGTCGACCTCCGAGCCCCTACAGCACAGGCTATGTCTGTCTCCTGTTCCTATAGGCAGGTGGCACTTCAGAAGGAACATGCAAGCTGATCTGTGGGACCCTCCACTCTGGGAGGAGAGGAGAGTGGTGATTCATCCCTGCGCTTGTGGAAACTGAGGCTCTGTATTCCCACGAGTCACACGAGGGAGGAGGAAGGGTGGAAAAAGCTCTTGGTATTGTCCTTGACATCCAGGCCTGCGCCCGAAGGACTGTTTTCCTTGCTTCCTTCTATCTCTTGGGTAATTGAGAATATGAAAAGAGCAAAAGCTTATATAAGACCAGGGAGAGTTTTCAATGCTTTCCATGTATTAACTATTTTAATCCTCCCAACACCCCTGTGAGGCAGAACTACGACAGTCCCCATTCTGCAGAAGAGGGGATGCAGGACAGAGAGATGAGGTAACTAGTAAATGTCACAGTCAGCTGCAGAGCTAGCGTTCACATCCAGGCTCCACACTGTCCCTCTAACTGCCCCGTGAACCCTCAGCTCACCCACCACCCCCATCTAGGGGCAGAGCGCCACTGGCTTTGGTGGTGCTGCCTATTTCTCCATTGTGTTAGCAGCTGATTTATTTTACACCACAGTCAACTGCTATTACTTGATGAAAAAGGAAACGGGATTCTGTGCCTCTGTAGTTTGGGACATTTGCTGGTTTGACTGAGCTTTAATAAATGGAAATAAAAAATAATTTCAGCGTATATACATTATCAGGTAATACATATTCAAAACAGGATATTCGAAAGCTAAACATCTGCCAAGACACATTGATTTGTTTGGGAATGTTCTTGCCTCATTCTGATATAAATTTACTGACAAAATTCATCACTCCGTATTTGCAAATTGGCTCGAAGCTCTGGACAGGCAGCCTCCCCTCCCTAAATTGATGAAATTTGTCATGGAGCGCCAGTAGGTTAAAATGTCATTAACTACAAGGAAGACATGAATGTAGCAAAGCCCTGTGTATGATGATAAAGTTACAAGCACCGTTTCTGCTTATTGATTTAGCAGGAGAATTTACTCTGGCAGCTGGTGGGGCCTGCTCTTGCCCGCTGTAGCCTACCCCCTGGCCCACTCCCCCATGCCGAGGAATTGGATCTCTAGTCTCACCAAGGATGCTGTGACGAGCGGGTGAGCACCGAGCGTGCTCTGTAATTAGTCTACCAGAGCAGGGCATTTCACGGCAGAGGAAGAAGACCCACTCTGTTGTCACCTGAGTCCGGGGCCACGCAGAGAGGTGACAGCTGGCATTACCGGACCACAGCCCCTTGCTCTGAAGGAAATAGCCACATGTTGATTCCCTACCTGGTTGGGTGCAGAACCCTCTGTGGTCAAAGTGTGGCTTCGTCACCCTAGCAGGGAACACTGGGCAGCTATGTGGAGTGTGAAGAAAGGAACTTCAGGCCACTCTTTCCTCCCAACAGAGGCAGAGCCAAGCAGAGGGTGTGGGTGGGGGAAGGGGGGGGGCTCTGTTCTGGAACATGCAGAAGCAGGAGCCCAGGCTTCAGCTCACACAGCTGAGGCACAAGGCGGCCAGTTCATGGTCTGTGAGGAGCCCTGATGGCACCAACAGTTTGCACTCCAATACTAACCTAAAGGTTGGCAGTTCCAACCCACGCAGAGGCACCTTGGAAGAAAGGCCTGGTGATCTGCTTCCGTAAAGGTTACAGCCAAGAAAACCCTATGGAGCTCAGTTCTACTCTGTAACACATGGGGCCGCCATGAGCCGGAACTGACTCCACAACAGCAGGTTAGGTTTTCGATTTGGGGAAACGTGATTTGAAGGCAATACTCTTTATGTTACAACTTTGCTTCATTTAATGTGATGTTCAGTCAATTACAAAATAAGCGAAGCATTCCACAAGGCACTGTGGGAAAATAAAAATGAAATCATATGCTCCCTAATTTTAAGGAGCCCCAGAATAGTTGAGAAAACAAGGCATGCACGTATGAAAGCTGAAGAAACCGTGATGGCACAAGGTGGCGCACGGATAAACACGTAAGTCTGTGCCTGGGGGTGAGAACGTGGAGCTAAGAGGAGCGAGGATGATAGCCTGAGGGGAGGTGGGGGGCTCACGCAGAAGGTGGGCCACAGTGCACCTGGAAAGAGGGTGCGTGTGTACAGGGACCACTTTCCCGTACCGTTTCTTTATCCCCACCCATCTCCTAGGATAGAGATTTGCCCTGAGTTATAGACTGTGCAAATTTGGAAGCAAACTTGGTGTGGAATCTATTTCCAAGATTACAACGTAGAAAACCCCATGGAGCAGTTCTACCCTGTCACATGGGGTCTCTGAGTTGGGGTTGACTCAATGGCATGCAAGGACAGCAGTAAAATATCATACATACTTCATAGAAACTAAGAAACCATTGATTCTAAAATGCACCCATTTTATGGATCACCAAGAAAGAAGAGGGGGGCACTGGTGGTTCAGTGGTAGAATTCTCGCCTTCCATGTAGGAGACCCAGGTTCGATTCCGGGCCAATGCCTCTCATGTGCAGCTGCCACCTCTTTGATCAGTGGAGGCTTGTGGGTTGCTATGATGCTGAACAGCCTTCAGTGGAGCTTCCAGACTAAGACAGACTAGGAAGAAAGGCCTGGTAGTCTACTTTTGAAAATCGGCCAGTGAAAACTCTATGCATCCCAGCAGTCTGATCTGCAACTGATCGTGGAGATGGTGCAGAACTGGGCAGCGTTTCTTTCCTTTGTGCTTGGGGTTGCCATGAGTAGGGGCTGACTCAGTAGCAGCTAACAACAAGAAGAAAGAAAAAATACTGTCAATTAAACTGTCACATGCTTTTTTAAATCACTTCAAGTTTTTACTTTATATTTATTGAAAGAGCTCTTTTAGACTTCATAGACGGATGTTCGTCACACGTCACTCTCGTGCTTACAGAAAATGTGAAAGGGAAATACATTGGTTAGGGTACTTCTAAAGCTGCTTCCCATTCAGCATCTACAGCTGACTCTGAGGCGTTGTCCACGTGCGTGCTTCCCACGTGTCTGGGCCATAGAGGGCATTAGAGATGTAACATTTCGTACAAAAGTGTCTCCGGGCATCGGTGATTTCCTCTCCCTTCAGTTGCGTTTCTAGGTGTGTGTCACGTGTATCACTGTTTGTGGGCAGCTTCCTTTGTCAGGTTCCTGTAAGCACTTGGTTGTTTCTCTGCAAAACGCAGTGTTGCAATGAGAATATTTGCTCATTGCAAATATTTGCGGTATGCCCCCCGCTCTGTTTTCATGCTTATCACATGCACACTGTGTTTTCATTTCAAGGCCAAATCGCAGTATAATATTTTTCAGGGCATTTTAAATAGCACATACGCTTGCCCCGTGTGCAGTACCAATATTGGCCATGACCCAATTGAAGTGAAGTTCATGGACAGTTAATGGCAGCTAAAGCAGGCTGTTATACCTATCACCTGTCTGACAGTGATGGTAAAAAAAATCCCAGTCGGAGATCCTAAAATGTGACAAAGTGTGCATCTTGGAGTTGAGTAAATACGGTAGTTGGGTGCCTTAACGGTGACCAAGCACGCATTACCAGAGACTGGAGGGGTCCGTGGAGATGAAGGACGCAGACATCACCAGTGGGTCTAGCTTGCACATTAGAATCACCTGGGCAACTTTAAAAATGCCTCTGCCCAGACCCTGCTCCCAGAGATTCTTGTGTATAACAGGGCTGGAATGGGGCCCCAAATCAGAATTTTTTAAAAGCCCCAGATGACTCTTGCAACCAGGTGGCCAGAGTTGCAAGTCACTTGGTTTCAAGTTTTCTGGGGAATGGGAAGAGCATCCCCCCCCAGGGCTGCCTCTGCTGCCCGGCCGGTCCCCCAAGATGGTGGCATCCCTGCCCCTGCCCCAGTGCTGTGCCCGTGTTCTACCAAAACAGAGCACCGGGAATGGAGCCACCTGGCTGCGGTCCCTCAGGACTCCCTGTCCCTCTCCTGCACTTTTTGGGGGCATTGTGGGGATGCTACTAGTGTCCCTGGTGTGTAGAGTCCCCAGGATAAGCAGTCTTTGGGTTTTTTCTGTAGCTCTGCCCTCCAGGTCAGACCAGCCAGCAGACATTGTGCAGTCCTCCTCTATCCCTCTCCCCCATACCTCAACACACACAGACATGCACACACGCATGCACACTCACACACACGTGTCTCTGCTCCCAGGTGCCCACACAAGGATCCACTTCTTGCACGCAAATCACCTCCCATAAAGATGTCTGGTTATCAGAGCACAAATCCTCCAGTGCAGGTCGGCAAAGGTCCCGCATGAGCTCTATGTTGAGTACAGTCTGACCTTGGTTTTGGTGCTCAGGCATGGCAAATACGTAGCTGGCACTCCCCACTTGCAGGTGACAATGCTGACTGACCACTGCGCTCTTTGCAGCTAGGACTGGATAATACTGGGCTACTGACAGCCACCACCTGTTCAACTGAATTCCCCTCAGGCAGAAATCTGCCTTCCATCCCTGTTGAAGCCCTTCCTAGGCAGGGAACACAAAGTTATATTGCAGTTATATTGGAAACTGGGGTCTCCTGGCCCTAACTGATTCCCTGACGTGGGAAAGTGGGATGTATTTGGCCTGAAGTGGGGGTCAGGGTGAGGACTGGTGGAGAGAGTTGCCAGTTATTAGGACTGAAGAATCAGGCATCGGGAAGAGACTCCTGTTTAGAGTGAGTACAGAGTTTGCCTCCTGCCCTGGCAGGCTCCTTGTTTCTCGCACTTTTTCCTTAAATGTCCTGCTGTCACTTGTCTACTCTGCTTCTAGAATGGTACTTATATTTCTGTTACCAACTTTCCAAGTCTTTGGAGATTCTCTGTGTTCTTGGTAAGAAGACCCCAAATACAGACATCCAGTTGTATACGATTGTCAAACTGGAAGTGATTATTTGCTTTACTCAAGCATTTCAACCATGCTCTGATTTGAAAATTTTAGATGTACAACTTTTGGAGGAATAGATTAATTATCTAGAGCAGAGATAAACCTCTGGTCTAAGGATGGGTTTCAGAGGCGTCCAGGAAAACTAAAAATGTAATTTTTGTATGAGCAAGTGTGCTTTTTTAATGGGAGAGTGTCCAAAACTTTCTTAGATTCTCAACTGGGTTGCTGTTATAGATTGAATTGTGCCCCCCCCAAAAAGATATGTTGAAGTCCTAACCCCAGGTATCCATGAACGAAAGTGACCTTGTTTGGAAATAGGGTATTCAAACATGTTATCTGTTAAATTAACATGAAGTTATACTGGATTAGGTGGGTTCTAGCCCCATCTGAGTGATGTCCTTATAAAACAGGAGAAAAGAAACTGAGCACAGAGGGCCACATAAGATGCCAAGGAACGCCTGGGGCTACCAGCAGGGGAGACAAGGAAGGGTCTTCTCCTTTAGCCTTTGGAGAGGGCCTGGCCCCACTGACACTCTGAATTTGGACGGCTAGCCTCCAGAATGGTGAGACCATAAACTTCTGTCCTTATAAGCCCTCCAGTTTGTGATACTTTGTTACGGCAGTCCTAGGAAAGCAACACAGTTGGTGACCCCAACATGATTAAGAACCTTTGTACGCAGGAAGGCTCATCTGACTTTGGAATTTTGTCTCTCACACTGATTTTAGACTGCTCGTTGCTCAGGTAGTTTGAAGGGGTCACTGAGGGGCCATAATGATCTGGGGTTGGTCAGAGAGAAGCACAAATTAGAAGTAGATGAGAAAGAAAAGGGAAAACAAAAGGACTGGAACATAAACCCCAAATTCAGACTCTCGTGGCCCATGTAAAAATACACCAAAGAGCCCTGCATACATGTTACCAATAGTGGGTTACAAATTTGGCTTTAAGCTTTTTAGCAGCCAAGTCTCAAGCATTTTTCCCTGGAGAGTAAGGGGCTTAGCTGACTTATGAAGCAAAACACTTGGTTATAACGGCTACTTAAGTACTGACAATTAAAACCAATACCTATTACATGGTCATTTAAACGTGTGACAATTTGCTAATGCTTGTGTAAGCTAATGGGATCTGAAAGACAAGGGGAATTATGTTTGAACTGATACATATAATTTGAAATGAGGGTACTAGCCAATAAATGGGTGTTTTAGGAAATAGATGGAGACGCTAAGGTATCGTGAGGAAGAGGGGGATTCTTGGGCAGATGGACACAGGACCCTCAGTAAGTCAGCAGATGAGCATAAAACCCAGCATTCTGCCTTGACCTGGCAGGGCCTCCTGCCTCAGGTTGGGTTACTCCCCCAGCCCCCCAAATCTGATAAGCTTCCAGCACAGGAAGGTAAAGCTGCCGCTAGCTTCCCCGCGTTGCTCATCGGCCAGGAGTTGTCGGTCTAGCACACATGCTGGAGGGCTGCAGGGCCATGTTGCCTGATGGGGGCCCCTGATCGTTCCCCTGCCACTGGAGCAGGGCCCTAGTGGCCTGGACAGCTGGGCGCTAGGCCTGCTCCTTTGCTGGGGTGACCTCTAGGCTGATGTCTACTGTTGCCAGCTCACACTCCCTGGAGGAAGCAGGCAGGCCTGACATTCCCCTACCCCAATAGGGCAGCCATCTGCTCTCCCAGGGAGGTCCCAGCTGTGACATTCAAGGACAGAGTGCTTCTTAGGGCTAACTGCACCTTGCCCACACTGGACACCTTGACCTCTCAGGAAAGGGCCTGTGGGCTCTCCCCCTAGAGATGGCCGCCCCCTACCTCGGGGCCGGGACTACTGTCCTGATTGAGTGCAATGGCCCCGTCACAAAATCCTTCCTCAGGTTCCTGCCTCTCAGCGTTTGTAGCCGCCGTGACGGATGACCGTGATGGGGGGTCTCCGGGCCCAGATCCATGAGCTGCTCCCCACCTCCTCCTTCTCCACCCGCTGGGAGAGGGGGCTGGGCGGGCAGACATCTCTGCTGGAGGGGCTGACACCCAGGCACAGCCGAGGGATGTGTGGACACCCCCGCTGGGCCGGGCGCTGCGACTCCGGGGGGCGCCGGTCCTCCAGGAGGCCGTGGCACGTGATTGCCAAGGCCACTCGCTGCGTGCTCCCCATGGCGCTAATTCCTCGTCTTCCAGGCCGGAAGGGAAGCGGGGCCTCTGTGGATGCCCTGCGTCGTCACTGCCGAGGCTGCCGAGCAGACAGAACTGCGTTGTCAATAGGGACGAGGAAGGAAGGACAGAAGCCGCGTCTGTCTCCGAGTCCGCCCGCTGCCCGGAGTCCTGGCCAGCCTCCCAGTGAGGACTGGAAGCCGCCGAGGGCAGATAAGCTGCCCAAGGTCACCGGCGCAGAGTAGGCGCCCGATGTGAACCCGGCTGGGGGTAGGGGGGTGCCCCAGACCTGAGCCCTTAGCACTGAGGCTGTGAGCACCGGGGGAGGGCGCGAGTTCAAAGCCTGGCTTGGCCCGTTCTTGGTTGCCCACCGTAGGGAAGCCACTCGCCCTGCCTGAAGATCAGTGTCTTCGCCTGCAAAACAGGACTGGTAAAATCAGCCTCCTAGGGCCCTTTTTGAGGAGCGAATGGCATCGGCCAGGGGCTTGTCCCACGCAGTCCTGGATCCTGGTCGGTGGAGGCCCATGGCTCTGGTCTGCCCTGGCAGCAGGGCCCTGGTCCCACGCGGGGCTGACCAGGGCGAATTTCTCCCAATACAGTCCTTTCAACACTAGGAGCAAGGGGCAACTTCCAGAAATGTTCTTAATTGATCGAGTTAGCTGTGGTAATTAGACTTTCGCTCTGTTATTTCTATTAACCTAGCAGGACAAAGGGGCATTTTAATGTTGCTTAAATGAACCAAGAGAAAACCTCCACGGATTGCAGAGCAAAGTGTTTGTGGCGTTGTTGCACTATGATGGGGCACACCAGCCGTTCTTGGTGTTGAAGGCCTCGGGGGCCATCTGGTTCACAAAACGAAGAGGCCGGAGCGTGCCCTGGCCAGTGAGGAGCACCTCCCTTCACATTCCTGTCCACTGTAGGTAAGGTATAGTAACTAACATTTCATTTACTGTAATTGTTTACTGTGTCCATGGGACAAGCTTGTGGTAGATATAATTCTTTACATCCGATACCCGTACAGGCTGTATTTTCTGTTAATGTCCATCACATCTTTATATTTCATTTTGTTCCACACCACATTTTATAGGAGAAATAGGAAAAACCCTGCCTCCTGACCGGTGAAGGGACAAGGCAGGGAAGTTGGCCGGCCCGCTGGCTACTTTAGTTTAATTTCTGTTTGTTGAGGGCATCAGGGGCTTTGGAATCCTCTCAGCTCTCTTATGGGAAGAGAAAGTGGAGGATATTTCTGTCCTGTTCTTTTGCCAAATACAGTTTGAGAAGCAGCCGATGAAATTGTGTTTCTAGGATCACTCCAGGACTAAAAAGTTACATTCAGCTCTTACAACCCGGAGAGGGTAGGTGAGGCGGATGCCATTTCTCTCACGGGAAAAGGCGAGGAAGTTCCATGGTTAGGTTTTCCCAGTCTTTAGCACGTCGTTAGACAATCATATTAAAATGGCTTTGTCACACTGGATCTTTTATTTGGCAGGTTCCAGCTCAGCACTAGCACAGTAAAAAGAACAAGAATTCAAGACAGGGTCCGGAACAAGGAGCCGGTGCCAGCCATAGCACAGAAACTTCCCTACCACACAGAAACTTCCCCACCCCCTTCCTGAAGACGAGAGAACTGGAAGAGAAGGCCTGCAGACATGGGAAATATTTGTGATAAGACCTATTATCCAGTTAGATTTCTGCTGAGAGGCATAGTGAGGGCCTGGGGGCACTATGGGTTGGGTTGAGCAAGAAGGCTTAGGCTAACAGGACCCAGAACTGGCTTAGAGGTGCACACAAGCAAGTGTTCTGCCACCATTATAAAAATCAAAAAAATAAAAAATAGCCAAACCTGTTGCCATCAAATAGATTCTGACACATAGTGACCCTATAGGACACAGTAGAACTGTCTCACAGGGTTTCCAAGGAGCGGCTGGTGGATTCGAACTGCCATCCTTTTGGTTAGCAGCCAAGCTCTTAACCACTGTGCCACTAGGGCTCCTTTATCAATACAAAAGTCATCTGCAATTATCTCTTCATGCTGCTAAGGGAAAAAAAAAGTTCTGATTCTCACTTCAAATCCTACCAGGGCAAACCTAAAACCTACGGGAGTTGCGTGCAGAGGGAAATTCTAGGCCAGGGTTTTCCAAACTGTTATTCCTGGAACCCTAGGGCCCCAGCAGAGAAATAGGGTAGAGCTGGGATTGGGGAACAATGCAAAGGGAGAGACCAAGAGGACTCCCATCCCTGCTCAGTACTTTAACTAGCACACCTCTGCTTTCATCCAGATAGAAGTTCTAAACAAAGGCATCACTACTAAAAATTTGTTTGAAAATCTCTGCATTAAGTTTTGACTTCGCCCCCCACCCCCTCCTCCTCCACCCATGGGTCATTTGTGAGCTGTGCAGGTTTGAGTAGATGGAAGATTTCTCCTTTATCCTGAGGCACTTACTTCATCTGAAATATAGGAAGGAATGTTTTTTAAAGGTCAAAAGAGAGAGCAATGGTGAATGAAGAGCTTTTAAGTCCTCCAATCTTTTCCCATGGAAAACTCCACCTCTTGCCCCAAGGCCCAATTAGATTCCTAAGGATTTCTTGTGTGGGCCCCCTCCTCCTCCTCCCCATAAAGAGGGCTGAGGGGTTGGGTTGGATTGGATTGGGTAAAGTGAAAAGCCTAGAGGTGGGGTGAGCATTGGAGGGAGGAGCCTAGGTAGGGAGGTATAATCACCAGTGCTAGGGATTTGACAGGCATCTGAAAGCCATTTCCAGTGCTCAGTTAATAATAACAGCAACAGCATCACAACAACGACAGTAGCCAGTCATGCTGCTAAGAACATTGTGTTCTAAACTTTAATTCATTTAAATTTCACAACAATCCCACTTTACAGATGACGGCAGTGGAGTTGAGCTCAAAGTGGCACAGCTAGTTGGTAGAGATGCTGAGATCTGAACTTGGGCCTGACTCCAGAGTCTATACCCTCAACCTCATGCCTCCTGCGTGGATCAGTGGAAATCTGCACACATTGCTGAACACTTGGTTGGTGCTTCGTGACTATTTGGTGACACATTGATTCTAGTGTAGCTCTTGAGCTAGAGAAAGACATCAACCAATCTAAGACCCACCGCAACACCACTGGAGACTGCTTTGTGAGCTAGAAATGTTTCTGAATCTACTGGGGGAGGGGCTCCCCTCCTATGAGTGGTCTGTGGCAGGGTTAAGAACTTGGTGAGGAAGCTCTGAGGCATGTCCTCAGTGAGAAGGACAGCAAAGGTAAGCCATTGGAATGGTTAAATTAAAGCTTTGTGGGGAAAGCTCCACACCCGTGCCCTGTAGTTTTCATGCAATGTGCCAGGACAGTCCCTGAGGACGGCCACAGCCACAAGCCAAGAGACGTGTGTGCCGGCTAACTCCCAAGAAGTTCTCGGGCATCCATTATTCAGGTTAAGCTACTTTAAATCTTCCCACTTTTTGAGATTGGGTCAGAATGCGAAGTTTTCAAAAAATTAGGAGTAGGGTGGGGAAGTAGGGAGAGTGAACATCTCCAAGTCTTGGAATTGGGCACTTCCAGAGCCCTCCAAACTCTAGAGAATCACAGTCTGCTGTGATTTTAAAGTGAAAATCAGACTGTATTTATCTCCTACTCCAAATCTTTCAATGATCCTTGGTGTTGCAGTGGTTAAGCTCTTGGCTGCTAACTAAAAAGTCCTTGGTTCGAACTCACCAGCTGCTCTGTGGGAGAAAGATATGGCAATCTGCCTCCGTAAAGATTACAGCCTAGGAAACCCTATGGGGCAGTTCAGCTCTGTCCTACAGAGTTGCTATGAGTCGCAATCAACTCGATGGCAACGGGTTTGGGTTTTTGTTTCCAGATCCTTCATGGCTGCCCATTGCTCTTAGAGAAAACCTCCCCATGTCTCACATCTCATACAAGGCCCCACCTGGACCTCTGTCGGATGCTTCCCTAGCACTCTGTGCCTGTTTTCCACCCCCGCTGGCTGCTCCAACTCCATGATCCTCAAGGTCGCCCTGCACATCATCCCTTGGCAGGGATTGCTCTCCCCCTATGGCCCAGAGAGGCCTTCACGGATCCCTCATCTGAATTAGATTGATGCCCTCTCCCATGCTCCATCTATAAAATGTTCTCCATGACCTGTAATTTATTCATTTTTAACTTCTCCCCATTTAGGTAGGAACAAGACTATTTTGCTCATTGCTCTGTCCCCAATGCCTAGCGCAGGGTTGAGCCTCAATAAAAATAAATAATTGTTGAATGCTTGACTGAACCTCAGTCAGGCAATATCCAAGTGTTCTTGAAAAAATTAGTCTACCTGAGTCTGTGTTCTGCTCTAAAAAAAATAGGAATCATATACATCATGTGGGCCTGTTGTAAAGATGACGGGATAAGAACTATACACAAGGAACCCAACTTTCATTATGGCACAGAGTAGACAGCTGCACAAATGGTAAAAGAAATCGCAGCAGGGCTATTGTGGAACATGGCCCTAAGTTCCTCCTGGAGCAAAGCTGAGAAACCTCTGGAATTCACCTAATCCCTTCATTTTATCTTTGAGGAAACTCTAAATCATGGTTGTTGTTGTTAGGTACCATTGAGTTGATTCTGACTCATAGTCACCCTATGTACAACAGAATGAAACACTGCCTGGGCTTGCACCATCCTCATAATCGTTATGCTTGAGCGCATTGTCGCAGCCACTGTGTCAGTCCATCTTGTTGAGGGTCTTCCTCTCTTTCGCTGACCCTCTACTCTACCAAGCATGATGTCCTTCTCTAAGGACTGTTTCCTCCTGATAACATGTCCAAAGTATGTGAGACGAAGTCTCACCATCCTTGCTTCTAAGGAGCATTCTGGCTGTACATCTTCCAAAACAGATTTGTTCGTTCTTCTGGCAATCCATGGTATATTCAATATTCTTCGCCAACACCATAATTCAGAGGCATCGATTCTTCTTCGGTCTTCCTTATTCATTGCCCAGTTTTTGCATACATATGAGGCGATTGAAAGCACCATGGCTTCGGTCAGGCGCACCTTAGTCCTTAAAGTGACATATTTGCTTTTGAACACTTTAAAGAGGTCTTTTGCAGCAGATTTGCCTGATGCAATGCATCGTTTGATTTCTTGACTGCTGCTTCTATGGGCATTGATTGTGGATCCAAGTAAAATAAAATCCTCGACAACTTCAATCTTTTCTTTATTTATCATGATGTTTGTTATCAGTCAGTTGTGAGGATTTTTGTTTTCTTTATGTTGAGGTATAATCTATACTGCAGGCTGTGGTCTTTGATCTTCATCACTAAGTGCTTCAAGTCCTCTTCACTTTCAGCAAGCAAGGTTGTTTCATCTGCATGTTGCAGGTTGTTAATGAGTCTTCCTCCTATCCTGATGCCGCGTTCTTCTTCATATAGTCCAGCTTCTCGGATTATTTGCTCAACATACAGATTGAATAAATATGGTGAAAGGATACAACCCTGATGCACACCTTTCCTGACTTTAAACCACTCAGTACTTCCTTGTTCTGTTTAAATGACTGCCTCTTGATCTATGTACAGGTTTCTCATGAGCACAGTTAAGTGTTCTGGAATTCCCATTCATTGAGATGTTATCCACAATTTGTTATGATCCACACAGTCGAATGCATTTGCATAGTCAACAAAACACAGGTAAACATCTTTCTGGTATTTCCTGCTTTCAGCCAAGATCCATCTGACATCAGCAATGATATCCCTCATTCCATGTCCTCTTCTGAGTCCAGCTTGAATTTCTGGCAGTTCCCTGTCAATGTACTGCTGCAGGTAGCTGTCTTCCAAATTTCTTGACATAGACAATTGAGCACTTCAGCGCTGCATCTGTTTGTTGAAACATCTCAACTGGTATTCCGTCAATTCCTGGAGCCTTGTTTTTTGCCAGTGTCTTCAGTGCAGCTTGGACTTCTTCCTTCAGTATTATCGGTTCTTGATCATATGCTACCTCCTGACATGATTGAATGTTAACCAATTCTTTTTGGTATGGTGACTATATGTATTCCTTCCATCTTTTTTTGATACTTCCTGCATTGTTCACTATTTTGCCCATAGGATTCTTCACTATTGCAATTTGAGGCTTGAATTTTTTCTTAAATTAGAAAGTTATTTTTTTTCCAGTTGCCGTTGAGTTGATTCTGACACGTGGGGACCCCATCTGTGTCAGAGTAGAATGGTGTTTCACAGGGTTTTCAATGGCTGATTTTTCAGAAGTAGATCTCTAGGCCTCTCTTTTGAGGCACCTCTGAGTGGACTCAAACTGCCAATCCTTTGGTTAGCAGCTGAGCACATTAACTGTTTGCACTACCCAGGAACAAATTAGAAACAAGTGAGACTATTCTCCCTTCTCCAATCTATGTCTCCACTCCCAGTTTTAATTCTGATCAACCAACCATCCTACTGGGTTGAGATCTTGCCCTGATGACCCAAAGGAGAAAGGCTGAAGCCCCATGGTCAAGTCCAGAGGTTGAAGCCATGTCCAAAGGCCCTTATGAAGCCAGCCGTTCCCCAAATTTGAAGCATCATTGCCTCTGGACTTCTGCAGCCTCTGCTCTTGTTGACCTTGACTAAAGGGCTAGGCTAGAACGTTTACCAGGCTGAGGCCAAGCACAGCTCCTGGCAGGCCTGTGCTGGGGGAGTAGGAGGGGGGTTGAGGTGGCCAGGCCCAGAGACAGAGGGCAGGTTCAGAGCTGTGCTGGGCAGTTTCCACTTTACTCTTCCACAACCCACACTCAAGGTGCTTTTTGTATCTCAGTGCTGTATGCACTACTGTTTACTGTGCATTTTTCATTGTCTCACTTTTTAATGTAAAATACATATATTTAAAATGGAAGCTGTGTATGCCTACAGTACATCAGTCCTGGAGAAAGTCTTGATGGTTGATGAAACCATATGTTATTAAAAAGATAGGTTATGGGACTTCTGGGCAACACGGTGCTATAGTCAGAGACACCACGCTGTCCCTCTGCAGCAGAGATCAGAAAAACTAAGTCAAACAGAGTCACACGTCAATCCTGAAACCTTAAGCATCAAATGAAGAGATAAAGAACTCAGCCAAGCACCCAATGGAATAAGAAACTGACTGAGAGCAGAGAGCAAGGAGAGATACGTGCAGAGGTCCCCTATCAGCTACTGCAGCATGGATACACCATCTTGGACTCCTATCAGAGACCAGCGAACAGGAGGTACGAGAAAGCAGCTTCACGGAGCTTCCAGTAGGAGACAGAACAACTGGTAACCCATGATATAGGCTTTCCCACCACCCACCCTTCTTCACCCCCACTTAGGCTTCTCTGCTTCCTGCAGCCACAGTCTCTTGGTCACGAAGCATGAGCTTCCTCCCAGTGCCACTTGGATTCCATCTGCCTGCACTGGCCAGCTCCCTGAGTGCCTTTTGTTGGCTGCTGGTGTTGCTTTTTTCTGCTTCTTTAGATTTCTTCCTTACCTCTCACCACCTCCCACTCCTTTCTCTCAAATACCTGGCTCTGTGCGCCATCTTCGCTTCTTCCTGAAAGGCTGCAAAACACCACTCGACTGTGAAACTGCTTCCTGGCCCGTGCCGCCACACTGGTGGGATCCCTGGGTTTTTTTTGTTTGTTTGTTAGTTTGCTCTGATTTGTTCTGTTTTGATTTGTTTGTTTTCTTTTATTTTCTCAGCTTGGGAGTCCCTACTAGCCAGGCAGTACCATGCAGCTGGGAAGCTAGTCCCTTACTTTGCACAGATGCATAGGGAATTCCTGGGGGCATTTCTTTTTTCTTGTTTTTTTGGGGTTTTTTGTTTGTTTGTTTTTGGTTTTTTTTTTTTCATTTCTTTGTTTAGTTTTCTTCTCTCTCTTATTCCCTTTTTGTCTTTCTTCATTTCCAGTTTCTCAATTTATTCATTTTATTCTTTTACCCTTTTTCTTTGTTTTTCATTTTTGTTTTCCCCCATTTCTCAGTCTCTCATCTCTCTGCTCCAATAGCAAGTGCGCTTAGCAATCTTTTTTGTTTGTGTGTATGTTTTTGGTTCCTGTTATTCTCTCCTCTCTCTCATCTTTCCCATACCCATCTTAGCTCCACACATCACAATCTACCCCCTCCTTCCTGCCTACCTACACCGTGTGCTGAACATCACACTCCCAAGCAGCACAGGCATGGCCAACTGGAACCTGCCCTGCACTGATTCCCAGTCTGCACTGTCAGTCCTGGTAGGTGCCACAAAAAACCTATCCCAGCAACTCCCCTTCAGCTGGACCTGCCCTGCTGTACCATACCTGAGTGACTGACCCTGCCCACTGGAGAAGGAGGTGAAAAGTATTGTGCTCACAGACGAGCAAACAACAAA
>NW_004444082.1:1913504-1976315 GCF_000243295.1 Trichechus manatus latirostris | reverse complement strand
AATCGATGTCACTGAATTGTACATGTAGAAACTTTAGAAATGGTGTAACTTTGGCTATGCATATTTTCACCAGAAAAAAGTCCTCAAGGTCGAGAAGGAGAGTGTTGACATGTTGTGGGGTTGTTAACCAATGTCATAAAACAATATGTGTACTGACTGTTTAATGAGAAACTATTTTGTAAAACATCTAAAGTACACTAAAAAAATTTCAAAAAAATGATAGGTTAATATGATAATACACTAAATTTGAGAATTTGTGAATTTGTGAATATGTGACCTTGAAAGAAAGACCCTGGACAGGTGTTAGGAAAAATGGACCAACAGCAACAACAGAAACAGCATTTTCCACCAGCAAAACTCATGCACGCTCCTGCGGCCCAGAGTTTGGTCTCTGATGCTGTTCTCCAAATTAGAAAAGGAGACTCTGGTTGAGGGTTGATTGTATGTTTTGGGGCAAGGAAATAAAGATCAGCACAGGTAATAAAAAATATACAAAAAAAAAAAAAAAATAGAGGTGATTCAAAGAAAGGATAAATATAATATGCCACATCCTTGTTAATGTTAATAATGGAAATGTATTGCTGTATGTGGATATTGTATTTCTATGATAAGCAGGACTCATATAACATACAGATCTGGACCATGGTCAGCAGGAAGGAGTGACTTGAACCTATGAGTCAATTAAAATAATCCCAGAGAAAAAAGGATCGCACCATGAATAAGAAAGTATGGATGGCAAGTGGGAAGTGAATCCGGGTTGCTTAGCCCTGGTAATCTCATACCGTAACTAGTTAAAGGTATGTCCAGACGTGTTCATAGATCAAAAAGTAACCAATTATCCTTTAAAGATCAAACTAACCACAGACTTATTCCCTCTTTTTTTCAAAAAAATGAAACCCCTGGATAACCCCACTGATTACAATGAGAAAGTAATAAGACACACATCATGAATTTCCAATTATGCTCATAGACCAGACTAACAAGTCATACTTATTGGACAATAAGTACAGGCCACATACAAAACTTAAAGGCCACTTCATTTCTGGCAAAGATCCCAAGTCTTGAAAGTTAAGATCATTAAGAAAGATAGGAACATAAAAGTCCTATGGTTTAACAACTGCAGCTTCCTTGTAAGAAAAAAGGGACTTTACCCGATGACCAGTGGCTCAGGTTTGAATCAACGTGGGCTGTACAAGCACACCCTGACCAAACACCAATAGATGTCCAACCCAGGACATGCCATCTCCCGCTGGGATCAGGAGAATGTTCCCCTACTTTGGGGTCTGCTAAAATTGCTAAACTTTTGTAAAGGTATAAAAATATCCATTATTGACTGTAAAATATCAGTCTCTTGGACAGTTACACTGCCCTAAGATAGTGTAAAGAATGTTGGCATTGAAAACGTGCAAGAAGAGGAGTGAGGAAGACATGGGAAACAAAATGTGATACCAACACCATTGTAACTTCCTTTGGTGTAAATTAGGTAGTAATCAGTTTTGTAATCTTTGTACTTTTTGTTCAACCATTTTGCATGTAAGGGGAGTTAATATGTTAGATTTGCGATTTTTCTTAAATGCCTAAAACTGTTACGTTTGTAATCTAGGTTTTATTGATTAGGGAAACTTATTTTGTTAAATCCATAATTCATTATTTACTAATTGTAAGTAACTGTAAATATTTAGTGCGAAGTTGATTGTTTAATATGTAAAAGAATGTTAATTGTCTAATAAATTCCTAAGATTAATAATTAGGATGGTACATAAATTACAATTAGCAAGTATTACTCTCCGTGCACAAATGCCCCTCAGACACTGAAGAATCCCTCAGCAATGAAAATGGAAAACCAGCACTTTCCTAATACATAGTAAAATAAATTCAAAGATATTATATAAATGGTCACTTTGCACCAACTAGAATCATCTCGTGAACCACGCGAGGTCCATGGGCTACAAAGATTGGGAAACACTGCCTGGGGGCAGAAGGTCCCAGAACCTAGAACATAATAAGGAGCGTTGACCTGCAGCTTTAAATTTCTAGGCTGGAAGTATCCCTTTCAGGATGTTTTTACTGAATACCAGAATTGGAGCCCAAGACAGACAAAATCATTCCCAAAAATTAACAACATAAAATCACAAGCATTTCTTATCTCCCGAAGTTTCTTGAAAGCAAGGAACCTGAAAACAGTTTAGGTGGGTGTTTCCAGCTCAGGCTCTCTCTGGAAGTTGTAGTCAAGATGTTGGCTGGGGCTGTAGTCATCTGAAGGCTTGACAAGGGCTGGAAATTCACTTCCAAGCTCAGCCTCATGAGTGGTCTTTGCCAGTTGGGTGTCTCTATAGAGCTTCTCAACGTGGTGTCTAGCTTCCCCCACAGCAAGTGACCCATGAGAGAGGGAGGGCAAGCAGGAAATCACAGTGCCCTTTTATTCCCGAGTTTCTGAAGGTGCACACCATTGTTAGAAGTGAGTCACTCAGTCCAGCCCACCCTCAAGAAGGGGTCAATTAGGCTCCCCCTCTTGAAAGGAGGTATGGTAAAGAATTTGCGGACCTATTTTGAAAAACAGCTCCCCATAACCACAAATGCTGGGCATGAGGCTAGGATTGTTATTCTGAATGAGGAGTGCAAGAGACGGTGCAGATGTTGCTCCCACAATTCAGGTTTCCCTTTCAAGAGTGCATGCTATGCCCAGCATAGGCACTCTACATCACCACAGTCATTTAAGTGACCTTACAGCAAGAAACCCATACCCGTTGCTGCTAAGTTGATTTCTGACTCATTCCAATCCTATAGGACAGAGTAGAGCTGCCCCGTAGGGTTTCCAAGGCTGTAGTCTTTACTGAAGCAGACTGCTACATATCTCTCCCTTATAGCAGCTGGTGGGTTTGAACTGCCAACCTTTCAGCCAAGCCCTTAACCACTGCTCTACCCAGGCTGTTTTTAAATGCCCTTAGCTGGAATAAAAACAGTGAAATGATGTGGTGTCTGCTAATTGCACACTGTCTTCGTTATCTAGTGCTGCTATAACAGAAATGCCACAAATGAGGGGCTTTAACAAACAGAAATTTATTTTCTCACAGTTTAGGAGGCTAGAAGTCCCCTGGCTCTAGGGGAAGGCTTTCTGTTTCTGTCAGCTCTGGAGGAAGGTCCTGGTATTTTCTCAGCTTCTGCTCCTGAGAAATCTTCATGTGGCTTGGCGTCTCTCTTCCCCCGTCTCTGCTTACTCACTTTTTATATCTCAAAAGAGATTGACTCAAGATATACCCTATGCTAACCCAGCCTCATTAACACAACAAACACAAACCATTCATAAATGGGATTATAACCACAGGCAGAGGTTAGGATTTGCAACATGTATTTTGGGGGGACATAATTCAATCCATAACATTCCACCTTTTGGCCCCCAAAAATTCATGCCTTTGCCACATGCAAAACACATTCACCCACCGCATCATGCCAAAAGTCTTAAATCAATTCCAAGCCCAAAACCTCATTTCCTGAGGCATCTAAATAAAATATGGGTGAGATAGTAGGCATAGTCCACCCTGGGGCAAAATTCTTCTTCATCTGTGAATCTGTGAAATCTAGAATACAAGTCATCTGCTTCTAAAGTACAATGGTAGAACACGCACAGGTAGACATTTCCATTACAAACGGGAGAAACTGGAGGGAAAGAAGGGATAACAGGCACCAAGCAAGTCCAAAACCCAGCAGAACAAATTACATTAGCTCTCAAGGCTTGGAAATAATCCTCTCTTCTCTGAGACCCTCTGGGCAATGGCCTCGGCCTCCAGACTCTGGGTGTTGGCCATGCCCTCTGGATTCTGGGTGGAAGCTCCTTGGCCCTGGGCTTCAGCCCTGCCTTCTAGGCCCACTGGGATGGCAACATTGCTCCTTTGGCTTTGGGCAACCCCATTCTCTTAGTCCATCTGAGTGGTTACCCCACCCGTTTGGCCCCTGGCAGGCCCCATTCTTCTGTCCGTTGGGCATGGCAGCCCACCCTTTCAGCTTTGGGTGGCAGTCCCATCCCCCTGAAACACCTTAAGGCAGCCCCACACTCTGGAACTGAGTTGGCGAAGATCCGACTCTTTGAAACCTAGGGGGCTGTGGCCCAACCCTTTGAAGCCAAGAAGACCCTGCTTCCCGATTCTGCTGGTCTCTGAGCTGCTCCAGGAATGGTCATTTTCTTCTTTTCTTGGAGGACAACAAATGTAGCTACTTGCGCCTGTGTCATGGATTGAATTATGTCCCCCCAAAAATGTGTGTGTCAATTTGGTTGGGCCATGATTCCTGGTGTTGTGTGATTTTCTTATATATTGTAAATCCTGCCTCTATGATGGGAATGAGGGAGGATGGGGGCAGTTGTGTTAGTAAGGCAGGACTCAATCTACAAGACTGGATTGTGTCCTGAGGCAATCTCTTGAGATATAAAAGAGAGAAGTGAGGAGAGAGACAGGGAGACCTCATACCACCAAGAAAGCAGTGCCAGGAGCAGAACATGTTCTTTGGACCCAGGGTCCCTGCGCAGAGAAGATACTAGTCCCAGGGAACATTGATGAGAAAGCCAACAGAGAGAAAAAGGCTTCCCCTGGAGCTGACACCTGATTTGGACTTTTAGCCAACTTTGCTGTGAAGAAATAAACTTCTCTTTGTTAAAGCCATCCACTTGTGGTGTTTCTGTTATAACAGCACTAGATGATTAAGACAGTCTGTTTCCTGCTTGTGGAATTCCAAGAGGTAGACAGTGTTCTTTCTTTTCATTTTTTCTCTGTCCCCTTCAGTCTAAGCTGATGGGTTTTCTGCTGGGTAGTTGGTTAGATACATCAGTCACAGGCTTAATCTCTTTAACAAAATACTGTGTAGCCACGTCCTTGGTGAAAATTTTAGGATTCGTCTCCTTAGTTTGTACAACAGAATTTTCCAAATCTTTAAGTTCTATTTTCATTTTGCACAGTTCATTTTTAAGTTCATCTCTTTCTTCTCACATTTTACTATAAGCAGGAAGAAGAGACCACGTGGCTTCTTTAAGATCTTGCTTAGAAACCTCCTCAGCCAAATATCCAAGTTCATCACTTACAAATTCTACCTTCCACCAAACATTTGAACATAAGTCAGACAAGTTCTTTGCCACTGCATAAAAACCATCACCCTTCCTCCATTGTCCAATCACATATTCATCATTTTCTTTTAAAACCACACCAGAAGCACATTTAATATCCATATTTCCAGCAACAGAATGCTGGTGCTGTATGTATTGTCTAAGACGATAGAGAATTTCTCTATAGTTCTCCTCACTTCCTTCGAGCCCTCACTAGAATTGGCTTTGATGTCCATAATTCTACTAACAGTCCCTTCAACGCAATCTAGGCCTTTACTATTAGGCATCTTAAAACTCTTCCAACCTCCACCCATTACCCGATTCCAAAACCACTTCCACATTTTAAGTATTTTTCCGTTACCAAATTCTATCTTAGTTATCTAGTGCTGCTATAACAGAAGTACCAGAAATGGGTGGCTTTAACAAACAGATTTATCTTCTCACAGCTTAGGAGCCTAGAAGTTCAAATTCAGGGCTCCGGCTCTAGGGGAAGCCTTTTTCTCTCCATTGACTCTTTCGAGTTTCTGCTCCTGGGCAATTTTCATGTGGCCTGGCATCTCTCTTCCCTCATCTCTTTACTCGATTGCTTGTTTAATCTCTTTTATATGTAAAAGAGATTGACTCATGATACACCCTACAATAATCCTGCCTTGTTAACATAACAAACACAACCCATTCACAAATGGGATTATAACCACAGGCAGAGGTTAGGATTTGCAACACATATTTTGGGGGGACACAATTCAGTCCATAGCACCCACATTTTGACTCTGCTTCTTTAGACCATGTGCACTTCTTTTTGCAGTTCTTTTCTTTCTTTTTTTCTGTGAGGACCAAGGCTAATACCTGATTCCTCTTCTTCTAGCCCAGGTGAGCTGGGCTTTATAGCAGTTTCCCAAGTAAGAGCAAAAAAGAAAAAAAAAAATTTTGTTTCGAGTTTCAATTTGCTAACACTCAGAACAGATTCTCTGAGATTGAGATTTAATTTCCCTCCAGCCAGGCATGGCTGGGGCTGGAGTCATTTCTTGCATCCCCTGAGTTTGTATTCTGAACCATCTTGTGAAATCGAGGGAGAGATGTTTGGAGTTGAATGTGGAAGAGTGGGCAAAGGCGAGGAGGAGTAACAGGGAGGAATAGTGTTGGAGGCTGAGGAAGAGTGCAGAAAGCATCTTGAGATTAGAAAGAGTTTGGGATGTGGGAGGACATGAAAGGTCCAGTGACTGGGACACAGAGCCCAGTAGGCTGTGGGGTCAGGGGGCTGGAGAAGGACATGGTGGCCAGGTCGTGTAAGGCAGAGTAAAATGTCAGCGTTCTTTCTCAAAGGCAACGGGAAGAGAGGGGAGGGATGGTGGTGACAGGGCCACATTTGGCTTTTGAAAGATCACCCTGGATCTAGACTGGGGAATGGACTGAAAAGAGCACGATTAAACACTAGAGACAACAGTTGGGATATTGCTGCAGAGCAGAGAAATGGGGGCCTGGAAGAGTGTTGTTTCAGTGGGGGTGTGAAAGAGAGAATCGATCTGAGCATTGGGAGGAAGTCTGAAAATGCTCAGGTTTCCTGGTTAAGCAGCTGGTGAATGGGGTGCCATATACAGAGGCAGAGAGAAGGGTTCCCGGGGAGAGAGAGAAAGCAAACCCACCCAGTCCGTTCCTGATCAGGTTGTAAGCCCTGGGGCTACAGAGATGGTTCCTGCTCTCAGGACCTGTTTTCCGAGGAGAGAAGTGATTACTGTTCCTCTGAATTTGGTGGAAAGACTTGGATTATTTGCCGTGGGGAGTGGGAAAGGAAAGATGGATGCCATGAAATTTATAGCAGGAATAATAAGCCCATTTGGGTAATTTTTTTTTTTTTTTTTTTTTCCTAACAGCTCTCAGTGCCTTGGGTGTATTAAAGAAAGCAGATGGATGGGTTTCTCTATTTGTTTGTTTAAAGAGGGTTTCTTGTAGGCAGCAAAGAGTTGGGTCTTGCTTTTTTATCCCATCTGACAATCTCTGAGTTTTGATTGGGTGGTTAGTCCATTTACCTTTTAATGTGATTATTGATATAGTTGCATTTACATCTACCATCTTGCTGTTGGTTTTCTGTTTGTCTCTTCTGTTCTTTGCCCCATTTTCCTCATTTTCTGCTATCTTTTGGATTATTTGAGTCTTTTTTTTTATGATTCCATTTAATCTTCTTTGTTGGCTTAGTAGCTGTAATTCTTCATTGCATTATTTTAGTGGTTGCTTTAGAATTTATATATCTTTAACTTATCACTGTCTACCCTGAAGTGATATTATACCCAACTTCACATATGCTGTAAGAATCTTCTAGCAATCTACTTTCATTTCTCCCCTCCCTGCATTTATGCTATTGTCATATCTTTTGCTTCTACATATGTGATAAAACACTCATCATTGTTATTGTTTTTTTTATGTCAACGGTCGATTACCTCCTAAAGATATTTAAATAATGAGAAAAATGTTTTGTGTATTTATCCAGGTAGTTACTCTTTCCAGTGCTCTTCATTCCTTTGCGTAAATGCACATTTCCATTGGATATCAGTCATTTCATTTGCCGTGGCATGGGTCTTCTGGTGATGAATTCTTTCGCTTTTCTGTATCAGAAAATGTCTTTATTTTACCTTTTTTTTGGAAAATATCTTTGCTGGGGATTGAATTCTGGGTTGACAGTTTTTCGTTCATTCAGTACATTAAATTGCTCCACAGTTTTCTGGTGTGCATTGTGTCAAAAAAGAAGTCTGCTGTAATTCTTATCTTTTTTCCTCTGCATGCAACATGTCTTTTCTCTGGCTGCTTTTAAGATTTTTCTGCTTGTCACTTGTTATAAGCAATTTGATTATGATGTACATTGGTGTCGTTTTCTTCATATTTCTTGTTTTGGAGTTTATTGAGCATTCTTGGATGTGTGGGTTTATAATTCCCATCAAGTTCGGACATTTCTGGCCATTAATTCTTCAAATATTTTTTCTGTCCATTTTCTCCTCCACTTTGGGAGAACTCCAATTATACGTGTATTAGGCTACTTGAAGTTGTCCTGTCACGGATGCTCTGGTCATTTCCAGTCTTTTTTCTCTTTGTGTTTTATTTTGTATAGCTTCTACCGATGTCTTCAAATTCACTAACCTTTTCTTTTGCAAAGTCTGATCTGTTAACTTCATCTAGTGTTTCTTTTTTTAATCTCAGATTTAGTAATTTTCATCTCTTTAAGTTCTGTCTGAGTCTTTTAAAAATATATATATATATCTTCAATGTCTTTGTTTAGTATGCTCAGTATTTCCTCTATCTTCTTGATCATATGGGATACAGTTATAAAATAATTGCTTTGATGTCCTTGTCTAGTAATTCTGTCATCTTTGTCATTTCAGGGTCATTCAATTCATAGATTTCACTTCTCATTATTTTTTGTGCTTTTCTACTTTTTTTGTCTGCCTGGTGATTTTGAGTTGGATGCCAGAAGTTATGAATTTTACTTTGTTGGGTATTTTTGATTCCTGTAAATCTTCTTTAGTTTTGCTCTATGGTGCAATAAGTTACTTGGAAACAGTTTGAGCCTTTCAGTTTTTAATTGTAAGCTTTGTTAGGCAGAATCACAGCTGTGTTTAGTCTAGAGATGATTTTGTCCCACTGCTGAGGCAAAACCCTTCTGGGTACTCTATCCAATGGGAAAAGGACGTATTTTGGCCCTGCGTAAGCTAGTATTGTTCCCTCTAATCATTTTGGGTGGTTCTTTGGCCTCAGGTAATTTCCCTACATGCTTGTGCTGATTAGTACTTAGTTGAAGACTTGAAGGGGACAGGATGCAGATCTTCAGAACTCTTTTTCTGTAGCCCTCTCTCCTCTTTGGGACTCTGTCTTGCAAATTGTAACCACCCTGGCCTCCTTGAATTCCCAGTTCCATCACTTCAAATCAGGGAGATCCCTGGGTTTCTTTAAAGTTGACCATTTACAGAGTGGTGATGGAAATGCAAGATATGATGGAACTATAAGGAGACCTGGTGGTGCAGTGGTTAAAGTGATTGACTGCTAACCAGAAGGTCAGCAGTTTGAAACCACTAATGGCTCCGTGGGAGAAAATGTGGCAGTCTGCTTCTGTAGAGATTTATAGCTTCAGAAACCCTATGGGGTCACGGTGAGTTGGAATTGATTCAACAATAGTGGGTTTGATTTTTTGGGTTTTATAAGGGGTCAAGGGCACTGAGGGTGTTGGCAAACTGGTTGAAATGATACATCATGGGGTTTAGGTTGTACTGTGAAAACAACTAAGCCATGAAGGAGTCCTGCGCTCAGAGAACGGACTGGAGTTCTTCATAAGTTCAAAGAACAAGGACTGCAGGAATAAGGCAAAGAGAAGGCTAGCAGTTGGAGAGGTTGGTGTCAGAATTTGGCACATTCATTTAAGATTTCATTCATTTTAGGATTTCAATCTCCAACCTTTTGGTTAATAGGTGAGTGTGTTAATTGTTTGCACCACCCAAAGACTCTTGTTCATTAAATAGTGCTGACTTTTGTAACCAATAGGATATTATGGAAATGACATGTGACTTCCAAGGCTAGGTCATAAAATAAATCATGGTTTCTGCCATATTCCCTCTTGAACCACTGGGAGAAGGCAGCCACCATGTCATGAGGACCTCTGTGCAGCCTGTGAGAGGCCCACATGGGGGAACTGAGTCCTGCTGCCAACAACCAGCACCAGCTTGCCAGGCATGTGAGTGAGCTACCTTGGGAGTGGATTGTCCTGCCTCAATCAGGCTCTGAGATGACTGCAGCCCTGACTGATATTTTGATGCAACCTCATGAGTGAACTTCAAACCTGAATAGTGAGGTGTTTAGGCCAGCCTCTCACCACTAACCTCCAGCCAGCTCTTCCTGAGTGTTTGCAACGTTCCACCTTACTGAGGAATCTGGGGAAATACATGTCCACCAGGGGAGTATGGATAGCTTGGTGTATAGCAAAGTAGTGGAGGCCTAAGATGTAGATGTAAAATCCAGTCCTCTTTGTGGACAACTTCTACTCTTGTTGCTTTTGTCAGCTAAGCCACTCCTGAATTTTTGACCATAGAAACTGCATGAGATAATAAATGTCTATTGGTGTTTTAAGTCTTTAAATTTGGGGGCAATTTGTTACTCAGCAGTAAATTCTAATACAGATTTTGGACCTGGAAGTGGGATGTTGCTCTAACAAAAGCTAAAATTTTGGGCATGGCTTTGGAACCAGGACGAGGGACTCTGAGGACAGTGCTGGTAGGCAGCTCATGCACAGGGTCACCTATCTGCTGGCTCAGCTTGTTGGCTTGGGGCAGCAATTGGGCCTGCAGCTACTCCACTTTCTGAGCGTGAGAACAATATAGCTGCTGCTTTACTTCTTCCTCTGCATCTTGCACAAAATGACTCCTGGGGTCCCCCTAACCAAAACATACAGAGAATGGGATTCTTGGAAATGCAGTTCAGTGTGGCCAAGGTGACATATTACAGAGCCACAGTAGCATCCCAAAGAGATGCTGTTAGGAAGTTGTCCTTGAAGAGGACCATGTCAAGAGCCAGGATTATCTGGTTTTCGTAACAGTCAGGGCATTAAAGTGTCTGGGGGGGCCTAGGATGCCACAACAGAGGTGAACCCAGAGTATTGAGAAAAGAAACACAGGGAAGGGACACGTAGCCAAGAGTTGTTGCCTCTTCTGTTTGCAAGGGGGAGAGACTTTTTCTGCGTACTAAGTAATGGGAATCCCAACCATGCTGCAAGGCCTCATGGGAAATCAGAAAAAGCCACAAAATGTCCCTCTCTCTTAGCACTGTTTCTGCTAAGAGGTGAAACCAGTTGAAAGAAAGAGATGAAAATCTAAGATAGTCAAAAGTCTAGAGGGAACAATTAGCTTCAGTGTGAGAAATGGTGTTTGATAACGTAGGGTTCGATTACGAAAGGGACGTATCATTAAACTCAGATCTCAGGTCACTTCAGTGTGTTGTGCTTAAGTGATGGCCCTTTTCACCTCAGGCTAAGGGGGTTGAAGACCAGAGCCACAGGTTTGTAGAGAAGCTAAGGCTTCACCACACTGTCCATACTTCCACCTGGTCAAGACCAGCTCACACACATCTGCGTGTGGTTTTCCACGTGTATTCATCCTCAGTCCTGGATCCTGTAGAAATCATTTTGAAGAGGAAAACAGACACAAATAGCTGTCTTCTCATGTTTTCAGAGTGGGGTGGTGAGAGGTGATTCTGCAGGAGGAGCCTGAAGCGTGTTTAGGCCAGCCTCTCACCGCTGAGCTCCAGCCAGCTCTTCCTGTTTCAGAGTTCTGCTCACCCTTAGTAACAGGTGCTTTTACAAGAGAAGGATCTGGGGGAAAATGTATCCCATCGGAGGTATGGGTAGCTCGGTGTAGAGCAAAGCAGTGGAGGCCTAAGCTGCAGACAGAAGCTTCAGTCCTCTGTGGACAACCTTTACTCTTGTTGTCCTTGGTCACCAACATCCCCAGAATAGGCCGGAGAGACACCCTCAGACCTTCCCACTTTCCACAGCGGGTGATGGGGCCAGTTTCCCTACTTCAGCAGGAGTTGTCCCTAACCCTGCCTATGATAAGGGGAGAGAAACTAAGCCAGCGATGCTGCTGTCGTGACCCCAGGGGCTCTGGAGGCAGTTGGTAGCTACTAGCTGGTGTGGCTTTGGACAAGTTACTTCAGCTTTTCTGAGTGCCCACATCTATAAAATGGGTTCATGACTGTCCCTAGCTCATACGTTGGAGAGGGTGTGCTTCCTGGTGGGGAGTGCCTCGCATGGTGTCTGGCACAGAACAGGTGTTCAATAAAGGAGGGTCTCACCGCCCACCTGCAACCATCTAACACGGCCTAAAACTGAGTTTCCAATGATATTGCAACTCCACCAGCATTGCCTGCTACTTTAGAGGTCGGTCCCAGCCCTCGAGTGGCACTGAGCAGGCTGCCCTTTCTGCACCTGAGGCCCCTTCAGCAGGAACGGTCTTGTTCAGCTTTGTGTCCTGCTTGAATGCACTCTTGATCCTGTAACTCTCTAAGACCTGTTCTCTCAGCAGTTTTTAGGGTTGAGTGAGGCATGGAGAGGACAGCTATTATCCCCAGTTGACTGAGGTGTAACAGAGAAAGGAAGGCGTTTATCACGGTCCCCGTCCTGGAGTCTGGCCCGTGCTTTCTCTAACAGCCTGCATGACCAGGCGGGCACTCATATCTGTGTGTCTTTAGCACCTGGGGCAGGCTAGTACGACAAGCCTAGATTTCTTACTGACAAAAGTTCTCTCTCGGGAATCCCAACTGCACCTGCTCGGGCCAAACACACCCTAGATACAATCTCTCTCCCAGTGGTATGGCTGGGGGATGCTGCCTCCAGCACCTGTACTCGGGGACTCTCGGAATACAACACAATTATGCCACACGTCATTCTTTATTGAGTTGAGAATTCACACAAGTTAACAGCATACAGTAAATTATTTCCAGGGCTGAAGAAAAATGATGGTCACTCATTGTGCTTCACAAAATTTTCTTTTAATGAATAAATAATTTGATGAAATCAAAAATATTTACAATATAAACAACTGGAAAAGCTTTGGCTCTTTGAATCTGATCAGCAGGTTTTGCGTTTTTGAACTGAATTCCTTCCAAGCTTTTCCCTTGGAAACAAATACAAATCTGATCGAAACAATAAGTCATACAGTGTATCTTTGCTCATTACATGTTTATCTGTTAGTCCTGGAAAGCTACAGAAGCTTATATTATGCAACATGTTAAAATACAAACATTAACTAAAATAATATATTATCATAATGCCAGGTAGCATTCTCCACAGAACAAAAATGTACACTCAGCTGCAACAATAACAAAGGGTCACGGGCCACAAAATAACACCCAAAGGTACAAATTCCTTCATAAGAATATAGTTGTGCTCTTCAGTTGACCAGCTGTCCACGCTCCCTGCAAGGCTGGCGGTGGGGAGCAGAGTATCTGACTGCTGCAGTGCTAGGTGTGGGCCTGCCGGGCAGCAGTGCTACCGTGGGAACTGGGCAGTGCAGGCAGCGGTATAGCCACTTTCCCGGGCTCTTAAAAAGAGCCAATTATGCAAAGCAAAATAAGCATATTGAGAGTCTTCATCTCATGTAGGCAAACACCATGGAGCATCTTGGCTTTGTGATAGGAAGGGTTTCCTTGCAGAGTTGTTGGTGCTGTCAGCCAGAATTCAAGTATTCCAGAGCCACCTCATAGCAGAACTTGTACTGATCCTGGAAAACAGAAGGGGAAATGTCAGCTCTGTGAGCTCTAAATGCTGCTTCTACTAAATCCATTAGGGAATAAATCAAACTGATGAGGATTTTGAATCAGAAATGAAGAAGTCACAACCAAAAACATATTCCCTGACTGTAGCTGCTCCCTGGCAAGGCTCACTAGAATTCCAGGAAAGTTCCGGACAACTGGTTAACACTCTCTGCTCACACATACATGGTTATGTGTGCATTGATTTCCTGAGCTTCGTAGAGGAGAATTAAGTGGCAAAAGGAAAGGTAATAAGGGCCTGTGGAGAACGCCTTAATGACTAACTCGTATAGGGAGGGCCTTAATAAATATACACAGTGTCACTCTTGGTCCAGCTTAACCTTTGATTTTCGGTCAACAGGATTTCCTCAATTCTACTGGAATTTATTAAGCATCTGTTAAGGATCAGGGGCCCTGGTGGCACAGAAGTTAAGAGCTTGGCTGCTAACCAAAAGGTTGGCAGTTCGAATCCACCAGCCACTTCTTGAAACTGTGGGGGTAGTTCTGCTCTCTTCTGTAGGGTCGTTACAAGTTGGAATCGACTCAACAGCAGTGGGTTTGGTTTTTGTTAAGGACCAAGCCCCTTGACCCCCGACTTTGAGACTCTTGTGATCCAGTAACCAAATGACAACACACAGGCAGAGTTAAGAAAGGGCCCCAGGAATGGCCCCCGGTACGTGTTGTGAGTTCAGTGGAGGAGAGAGCAGATCTTCGTACGGCAGATCTGGAAAGAAGCACCAGCCAGGAGGTTGACAGCACCTTCCCTGGAGGACAGAGCTGATGTGTGAAGCTGGGGTAGGTAGTTATATACATCAGTTTTCCCAGGATGGTCTGGTTTATGCCTGCTGACCTGGCATAATTATTATTTGCATTCTTTTTCACTTTTAAAAGTGTCCCCGTTTGGATGATAAAGTATATGGTCACTCTAACCGGGATGAAAACAGCCATTCCAGGAAGAAGCAGCTGGATTAGGAAAGGCACAGAAAAGATGTTTTAAATCATCTGGGAAGCACACACCCGCTCTCAACCAGGTGGTGGATTCATTTTCCTTGGCACAGTTTTCTCAGATCTTGTCACTGGGCCTGGGTGAGCCTAGGTGGGGTCTCAGGGGGTTGGGGAGGGTGTCTCTGTGTCTGTGTTTATGCAGGGTGCTGGTGGGAGCTCCCCTGGATGTGGCCTTGGAGCCAAGGACAGCGATGATGAGGGGCTGAGGATGCCCCCTCCTGCCCCTGGCTGTAGCACAGTGCCTGGGGCAGAGGGGCTCAGCACTACCCCCTTCAGCATGAGACCTGTGTTTGCAGTTTGTGAGATTCAGCTCTGCTGTCTCATTACCCATCACGATGGCCACCACCAAGGAAACGCACCTTTAACTTCTGGTTTGCCAAATTAATTAAAAACAAATTTCCACTATTTTCTCCTATGTGTTTCCTAATTAGTCATTAGTCATTGAAATTTCCTTTTCTTCACCCACATTTCATTCTCCAAATGCCCTGACAGTCAAGCTATTTATTTGAAGATGAAGAATATAGTTTATTCCTCTTTGTATACAATGCATCAGTCTCCAGCACGGAACCTGACACATAGTTGGGAGTTAAATGCTGATCATATACATAGATGAATGACAAGACATGGGTTCAGTATTTGATTCAACTCAATAAACATTGATGCTAGAGATGGGGGCTTCAAGATATAGTCTGAGTTCTCCAGGAGCTTACGATCTATAGAGGTTAAGACAGGAAGTCAACAAAACAATTATTTCAATATACTGAAGGTGCTACAAGATTAAAAATCAACAGCAGTAACATCTACTGGCCAAAATAAAAAAGACAGACAATAACAAGTGTTGGCAAGGATGTGATAAACACAGAACCCTCATACACTGCTGCTGGGAATGAAAAATGGTGCAGTGCTTTGGAAAATAGTCTGACAGTTCTTCACATGATTAAACCTAGTTTAGCATATGATCCAGCATTCTAATCCTATCTATATACTCAAGAGAATTGAAAACGTGTATTTATATGAAAACTTGTAACAAATGTTCATAGTAGCCACAAAGTAAAAACCCAAATGTCCATCTACAGATAAACTGATAAACAAAATGTGGTATATCCATACAGTGGAATAGTATTCAGTCATAAAAAGGAAGAAAGTTCTAATGCATGCTACGACATGGATGAATCTTAACATGCTAAGGGATAGAAGCCAGATGCAAAAGGTCACATATTGTATATGAAATGGCCAGAATAGGCAAATCCATTGAGACAGAAAATATGGCTGACAGGGGCTGGGGTTGGGGGAATGAGGAGTGACTGCTAACCGGTATAGGGCTTCTTTTTTGCAGTGAAGAAAATATGTTAAACTTGGATTGTGGTGATGGTTGCACAATTTTGTGATACTAAAACCCACTGAATTGCACATTTTAAAAGGGCAAATTTTATGGAATATGAATTATATCCCAATAAAGCTTTTATTAAAAAAATAATACAATAGCATCTAAAAGAACAAAGTACCTAGGAATAAATTTGACCAGGAAGGTGAGAGACTTGTACACTAAAAACTATAAAACATTACTAAAAGAGATTTAAAAAAGACCTAAATAAATGGAAAGACATTCTGTGTTTGTGGATTAGAAGGCTTCATATTGTTAACATGTCAATACTACCTGAAGCAATCTATAAATTCAACACAATCTCCATCAAAATTCCAACAGCCTTCTTTGCAGAAATGGAAAAAGCCAATCCCCAAATTCATATGGAAGAGAAAGAGACCCTGAATAGCTAAAGTGATCTTGAAAGAAGAAGGATAAAGTAGGAGGACACATACTTCCCAATTTCAAAACATACGATAAAGCTTCAGTTAAAATAGCTTGGTACTGGTATAATAATAGATATACAGACCAATGGAATATAATTCAGAATCCAGAAATAAATCCATACATCTATGGTCAACTGATTTTCAACAAGGGTGCTAAGTCCATTCAATGGGGAAGAAGAGTTTCTTTAATAAACGGTGCTGAGAAAATTGGATTTCCACATACAGAAGAATGAATCAGGATCCATGCATCACATCATACACAAAAACCAATTCAAAATAGATCAAGAACCTAAATGTGAGAACTAAAACCATAAAACTCTTAGAATAAAATATAGGGGTATGGCTCAGAGGACTGGTTGTTAACAATGGACCATCAGATACGACAATAAAAGCACCAGCAGCAAAAAACAAAATAGATAAATGGGACACCACCAGAATTAAATACTTTTGTTCATCAAAGTAGTTTATCAAAAAAGTGAAAAGACAGCCTACAGATTGGGAGAAAATTTTTGGGAACCACATATCTGATAAAGGTCTAAACTGTGAGAAAGTAAATTTCTGTTTGTTAAAGCCATCCACTTGTGGTATTTATGTTATAGCAGCACTAGATAACTAAGACAGAATTTGGCACCAGGAGTGGGGTGCTGCTCTAACAGATACCTAAAATGTGGAAGTGGTTTTGAAACTGAATAGGTAGAGGCTGGGCAAGTTTTAAAGTGCCTAATAGCAAAAGCCTAGATTGCCCTGAAGAGACTGTTGGTAGAATTATGGACATCAAAGACAATTCTGGAGAGGACTCAGAAGGAAGTGAGGAGACTGTTACACTGGAGACGGCACAAATGGCAGAAGCAGCATCAGAGAAATGGCGGCAGCACAGAAACGGCAGCAGCAGAATCCGCAGACCAGCATGAGACAGTGCTGGAGCTGATCCACGGAGCGAGGGCTGAGTGCCTTTGGCAGGAGGCTTCTAGTGGAGTGGGTTGCCTCTGAGCACTTATTGGTGGAGCCAGGCTTGTCGACCAATGGAGCAAGAGAGCTGAGTGTCTTCTGGTCGAAGTTTACTGGCATATTGGGGTGCATCCAGGCACTTATTGGTGGAGCTACAGAGCTTTGGAACATTGCCTGAGCATGGCAGACTCAGGCTGCAAGGCCCGAGGGACCAAGAGGTCAAGGAAGCAAAAGCTTAAGAGACAAGGAACACAGGAAGCAGAGCTGCCTTAGTCTCAAAGGGTAGGACCATGACCTCTGGGATCTCAAAGGGTGGAGTTGCCACTCAGATGGACTAGGAGAATGGGGCTGCCCAAATTTGAAGGAGAAGAGTTGCCATTCCAGTGGGCCTGAATTTGGACTTCTAGCCTCCCAGATTGTGAAAGAATAAATTTCTCTTTGTTAAAGCCATCCACTTGGGGTATTTCTGTTATAGCAGCACTAGATAACTAAGACAGTGGGTCAGAAAACACCCAGTTCATGAGGAGCAGCTCAGGTTGTGTGGTGACTTGGTGGTCCTTGGTTAAGTGTTCAGTCTCTTCTAAGGCCCAGTAACAAGCCAAAAGCGGTTTTTCACAGGATGATAGTTATCTGCAGAGGATGGCAGGGCTTTGCTCCAAAATCCTAAGGATCTGCACTGTGACTAACCAATAGGGACCTTCCAAAGACTCCAAACAGCATCTCTATCTGCCACTGCCACTTCATGCACCATTGGATCAGCCAGATCATATGGTCTAAGTGGCAGAGCAGCTTGCATGGCAGCCTGAACCTGTTGCAGCGCCTTCTCTTTTTCGGGCCCCGCTCAATACTTGCAGCTTTTCTAGTCACTTGATAAACAGGCTGGAGTAGCACTCCCAGCTGAGGGATGTGTTGCCTCCAGACTCCAAAGAAGACCACCGGGTGTTGTGCCTCTTTTTCAGTTGTGGGAGGGGCCAAGTGCAGTAACTTATCCTTCACTTTAGAAAGAATATCTGAACATGTCCCACACCACTGGATCCGTAGAAATTTTACTGATGTGGAAAGCACCTGAATTTTTGTTGGATTAATTTCCACCCTCTAGCACACAAATGTTTTACCAGTTTAAGTCCAGAGTCACTGACACTTTTTCTTTACTAGGTCCAATCAGAATAAGATCATCAATGTAATGGACCTGTGTGATGTCTTGTGGAAGGGAAAGGTGATTGAGGTCCCTGCAGACTAAATTATGACATAGGGCTGGAGAGTTGATATACCCCTGAGATAGGACAGTGAAGGTGTATTGATGGCCTTGCCAGATGAAGGCAAACTGCTTCTGATGGTCCTTCAAAACAGGCATGGAGAAAAAGGCATTAGCCAGACCAATAGCTGCATACCAGGTACCAGGAGATGTATTAATTTGCTCAAGCAATGAAACCATATCTGGAACAGCAGCTGCAATTAGAATCACCACCTGGTTAAGTTTTCAATAATCCACTGGCACTCTTCAAGATCCATTTGTTTTTTGCACAGGCCAAATAGGCGAGTTGAATGAGGATATGGTGAGAATCATCATCCTTCAAGTCCTTGATGGTGGCAGTAATCTCTGAAATCCCTCCAGGAACTCAGTATTGCTTTTGGTTTACTATTTTCCTAGGTAGGGGCAGTTCTAATGGCTTCCACTTAGCCTGTCCTACATAATAGCCTTTATTCCACATGTCAGGGATCCAATGTGGGGGTTCTGGCAGTTGCTGGGTATGTCTATCCAATTATGCATTCTGGAACTGGGGAAATCACTACAGGATGGGTTCAGGGACCCACTGGACCCACCATAAGATGGACATGAGCTAAGACTCCATTAATAACCTGACCTCCATATGCCCCAGCTCTGATTGGTGGGCCACAGTGACGTTTTGGGTCTCCTGGAATTAGTGTCAGCTCAGAGCCAGTATCCAGTAATCCCCAAAAGTCTGATTATTTCCCTTTCCCCAGTGAACAGTCATTCTCATACAAGGCTGTAGATCCGTTTGGGGAAGGCTGACAGAAAGATTAATAGTATAAACTTTTGGCAGTGTAGTGGGGTCCTTCCTCAAGGGGACTCAGCCTCCCCTTCATTCAAGGGGCTGTAAGTCTGTAAACTTGCTCAAGTCTGAGAATTGATTGAGGGGCTGTGACTCTCTATTCTGGTGATTTGAGTTAGACTGCTCTTCACTTGACCTAGAATTCATCCACCTGTACAGATCAAGTAAATATTTAGTTGATTTCCCATCTATTTCACTCCCAGGGACACCATGACTAAGTAGCAAACCCATAAGTCCATACGAGTCAGACTATTATGATTAATGCTTTGGCTCTGCTGTCCATTATGGTATGTCACCATGCCCACCTTGTCTTTGTTGACTGAGTGCTGCCACTTGGCCCCCACCACTATGGGGTCCAATCAGCCCCACTGTAGTTAGGTGTCTTAATTCAGTTAGAGCAGCTCCCACTGTCAAATCTGACTTTCATAAAACAGCAATCACAGCAGTCTTTAAAGATGCTGGGCTCCCTTTACAAATTTCTTCCTCCCTGTTGTGGTAAAAGGTGTGTCCTCTGGGCACCCCATGTGTGGGTCTGTGGGTCTAACCTGATAAATCTACTCTAAAATGCCAGTTTCCCTAAGCCTTTGGATACCTTCCTCTACAGTATACCAAGGCAGGTCTGGTACTTCAACTTGATTTAGTGTAGGCCACTGCGTAATACATGCTTCAGCGAACCAACCATATAAACTATTAGAATCTTTCCTAACCTCTTGAGCTGAAACACTGAATGAAGAACCTGTGCTTAGTGGGCACATATCAATAAACTCAGACTGATCCATCTTTATGTTCCTTGCACTATTATCCTACACCCTTAATAGCTATTCCCACACATATTCCCCAGGTGTCTGTTTGTATATATTAGAAAAGTCAAGCAGTATTTTGGGGGTATAGCGTACCTCCTCTTGTGTCACACTTTTCACATCAGCTTTTGGGGCTCACTGGGACTTAAGTCTAGTTGTAGGTCTAGAAGTAAAAATGGGTGGTGGTAGTGTGCTTTGAGAACATTCAGGAATGTCCTGTAAGGCATCTACCTCAGGCAATGCCCCAGGTGATGACTCAGATGCCTACCCAGGTGGTATCTCAGACAAAAGCTCTTCAGACACAGCTGGGTTAATCTCATTAGATAGGGGTGTAGGGGCTAATGGTTTTGTTGGCAGGAGTGATTCAATGGAATTTAAGGGCCCAGTGTCCCCAGCTTTCTGATTATCTGCCCATATGTCCCCATCCCAAGTTTCAGGATCCCACGTCTTCCTAATCAATGTCCTCACTTTAAGACACCACTCGAGGTTGGGAATTGAGTTGGGGTTGTAATTCAGCCCCTCTCATCATAAAACTCCAGGTCTGGTTTTTAGCAATATAATCTCTGTTACTACAAGAAATAAAGCACTCTTTCCAGGCACAAGTGGCAACTTTCAGGTCACTTATGTGGTGCTTAAGCTGTGACTCTGAAGCCCTGAGCTCATCTCTTTCTTTCACTACTTTGTCTAGTGAAAGTAGGACCAACCAACCAGCTTCCTTATACTTCTCATTCTGACAAAATTGTAGAAGAGTATCAAACATGTGGTCACCCAGAGCCTTGTCTCTCACCAATACTTGATCTATTGATGCTAGTTGCTGTCGAGTCAGTTCTGACTCATAGTGACCCTATATACAACAGAACAAAACACTGCCCAGTCCTGCGCCATCTTCATAATTGCTGTTATGCTTGAGCCCATTGTTGCAGCCACTGTGTCAGTCCATCTCATTGAGGGTCTTCCGCTTTTTTGCTGACTTTCTACCAAGCACGATGTCCTTCTGCAGGGACTGGTCCCTTCTGATAACATGTCCAAAGTATGTGAGATGAAGTCTCACCATTCTTGCTTCTAAGGAGCATTCTGGCTGTACTTCTTCCAAAACAGATTTATTCTTTCTTCTGGCAGTCCATGGTATATTCAATATTCTTTGCCAACACCTGGTGGTGATATTTTGTGTATTTCTCTTGCCACCTCACACCATGGATTGGCAGTACGCTCTTTACTACTGGAAGCAGAGTCATCAACATCTTAAAGACTAACCAGATTTTTTTTTATTGCGCTTTAAGTGAAAGTTTACAGTTCAAGTCAGTTTCTTATACAAAAATTTATACACACATTGCTATGTGACCCTAGCTGCTCTCCCTATACTGTGACAGCGCACTCCTCCTTTCCACTCTGGATTTCCTGTGTCCATTCAACCAGCTCCTGTCCCTTTTTGCCTTCTCACCTCGCCACTGGACAGGAGCTGCTCATTTAGTCTAATGTATCTACTTGAGCACCTCTCTTCACAAGTATCATTTTATGTCCCATAGTCCAGTCTAATCTTCATCCGAAGAGCTGGCTTTGGGAATGGTTTCAGTTCTGGGCTAATGGAGAGTCCGGGGGCCATGTCTTCCCAGGTCCCTCCAGTCTCAGTCAGACCATTAAGTCTGGTCTTTTTACTAGAATTTGAGTTATGCACCACTCTTTTCTCCTGCTCTGTCAGGGACTCTCTGTTGTGTTCCCTGTCAGGGCGGTCATTGGTGGTAGCTGGGCACTATCTAGCTCTTCTGGTGTCAGGCTGATGGAGTCTCTGGTTTATGTGGCCCTTTCTGTCTCTTGGGCTAGTATTTTCCTTGTGTCTTTGGTGTTTTTCATTCTTCTTTGCTCCAGGTGGGTTGGGACCAATTAATGCATCTTAGATGGCCACTTCCTAGCTTTTAAGACCCCACACACCACTCACCAAAGTGGGATGCAGAATGTCTTCTTAATAAACTTCGTTATGCCAGTTGACCTAGATATCCCTGAAACCATGGTCCCCAGACCTCTGCCCCTGCTACTCTGTTCCTCGAAGTGTTTGGTTGTATTCGGGAAACTTCTTAGCTTTTGGTTTAGTCCAGTTGTGCTGACTTCCCCTGTACTGTGTAAGACTACCAGATTTTGAGAATCAATTTAGAAAACTCATCCTTACAATTTTGTTTCTCTAGAACCACACTTGGTACCAAATGTCTTAGGCTACGTTCTCTAAAGAAGCAAAATCACTGAAGCATATATACGTATATATATATACAGAGAGAGAAATTTATATCAAGGAAATGGCTCAAGTGGTTGGAGAAGCTGGCAAGTCCCAAGTCTGTGGGTCAGGGTGGAGGCTGGAGGCTTCTCCTGACTCATGTAGCTGCAGGGGCTGACGAATCCAAGATTGGCAGGTAAGATGGCAGGCTGTAGGCTCAAGTCCCAAAAACTGGAGGTCAGATGGTGATGAGCCAAATGCAGGATCCAGAGCAGAGCAAAAATCAGCAAGCTTTGCCAGAAAGTCCACATATACTGGATGCAAGCCACACCCCTAAGGAAACTCCCTTTCAACTGACTGCTGCTCACAGCAGATCTCATCATGGAGGTAATTAATTTATATCACATCTCATCATGGAGGTGATTACATCATTATATAATTGCCAAGCTACATCATATCTGCCAAAGCACTGAGAATCACGGCCCAGCCAAGTTGACCCACAACCTTAACCATCACAACATACAATAGAATATTACCCAGCCATAAAGAGAAATAAAGACCTGATGTATGCTACAGACGGACCAACCTTTATGCTAAGGAAAACATTCCGCTATGCGAAATGAGTCTTTCACAAAAGGACAAATACTGTATGATCTCACTTATATGAAATAAGCAAATATATAGAAATGAAAGATTATTAGTGGTTACTGCTGTAAAAGATCTCTTGGTGAGAGTTTATCTCACGCACTTTGGACATGTTATCAGGAGGGACCAGCCCCTGGAGAAGGACATCATGCTTAGTAAGGTCAGCAAAAAAGAAGACCCTGGGCGAGATGGACTGACACAGTGGCTGCAACAATGGGCTCAAACATAGCAACGATTGTGAGGATGGCGCAGGATTGGGCAGTGTTTCGTTCTGTTGTACACAGGGTCACTGTGAGCTGGAATAGACTAGACAGCACCTAACAACAACAATAACCAGGGGTGGGAAGGAGGGGGAAAGTGGAGTTTTTGCTTAGGGGGCATTATGTTTATATTAATGGTGGTAGAACGATTCGGAAAAGGAGAGCGAGAATGGTTGTAGAATTTGAAGAATGTAATCAATGTCACTGAATTATACATGTAGAAATTGTTCAACTGGTATATGTTTTGTGTATATTTTCACAACAAAAAATATGCACAAAAATAAAAAAAAAATCAACGGCAGACTGCCCATGCCATGCTATGAATCCTTACTCTCGTATCAATCAAGGGTCAGGTTGAACTGGAACCGGGAAAGCTTTAATGTTAAGCATGAATCCAGTTGCCCTTGGTTGCATTTGCTTTCCAAGGATTTATGGATCTGAGCTGGCCCCACTGTTACCATGGTCCTGTTTATAAGCCTTGGGATATCGGCCAATCAGTCCCTCCGATTATAAAACAGGGGGGTTGGATCATACCTAGGGTTTCCTTCCACCCTGCTAACCTAGAATCCTATGATTTGAAGACTGAGTTTTCCTTTAAAGCAAGTCTGATGACATAT
Source organism: Trichechus manatus latirostris (assembly GCF_000243295.1). Classification (NCBI taxonomy): domain Eukaryota; kingdom Metazoa; phylum Chordata; class Mammalia; order Sirenia; family Trichechidae; genus Trichechus; species Trichechus manatus. The sequence continues at coordinate 1,952,575 of NW_004444082.1, read as the reverse complement.
GCAAAGATGCAAAAGCATTCACTAAAGTATCTAATCTTGCAAATAATAAGCGTTCTACCAGCCTGTTATTTCTCTCAACCAGATCACTCTCTCCATACCCGTAAGGGAGTGCCAATAAGTGTTGTAGTCTTTTTTTCCCCAAACTCTTGAACTGGAAAAACTATTACTCATCCAAGGTAGAGTTACATTCTGATTTACGTTCAGTAGTACTCAGGAGTCCCTGAGTACCGCACATGGTTGGTTAATGCTCTCAGCTGCTAATGGAAAGGTTGGAGGTTCGAGTTCATCCCGAGGTGCCTTGGAAGAAAGGCCTGGCAATCTACATCAGAAAAATCAGCCATTGAAAACCCTATGGAGCACAGTTCTATCGCAGCAACTGGTTCTAATATTTATTATTTCCAGATTTGACACTTTTATTTTGAGAATATTTAAAAAGAAATCAAGTGTTTGAATTTCAAATTGTAAAAGGCCATGCTGGCAGACCCACGCTGGCATCCTTTCTGTGGAATGGGCCAACCATTTCTGCTGTTTTTGGGAAGCACAGGGATCGTTCGTTCTTTTCAGGAAATCCTAAGACGTCCAATTCCACAATGTGTAAAAATGACTTTGTACAAACCTAACTGTGACATTAACTTCAGTGACTACAAAGAACCATCCCTTTAACACACTGATAATGCACTGGGGCGGGGAAAGGTGCTTTCTAGCTTCGGTGCGCAGAAGTGCTGCCCGGAAGTCATGGCAGGTCCTGTCCTTGGTGAGGCTGTAATTTCCCAAATGAGCTCTCCCTCTCCCATCCTGTCCGTCCTAAGCAAGCTGCCGACCCCCAGAGGTTCTGTGATGACTGGTTTCTGAATCAGAAAAATAAGGGGAACGAGAAGGCAGGCCATAAACTGCAGTGTCCCCCCAGCAAGCATCTGGGTGAATGCCTGAAATCTTCCTACATTGGAAACTGATTACACTTGATCACCAGGTACAGGCCTGTCTTCTGCACAGTGTCCTCTCGCAATTCACTTGCCTTTGAAGAGTATAATTAAGCCGCATGAGCAATCCCTGTGCTTTACGGAGAAACAAAAAGAATGTTTATGTGTGGGCCCCAAGCACCCCCAATCTGGGCGACATGAGCTGGCTGGGGACACAAAGGCTGAAAAAGATGGCGTGAGCAGGGTCTCAGGGCTGGGACTCAGCATGTCCCAACCACGTCCTTGTGCAAGGCCACGGCCCAGGGGACTGGTTACTCTCTGTCCTGGATTGAATTCTGTCCTCCCAAAAATGTGTGTATCAGTTTGGCTGGGTCATGATTCCCAGTATTGTATGATTGTGTACCATTTTGTAATCTGCTATGATTTCCTCTGTGATGTAATAAGATGGATTAGTGGCAGTTATACTGATGAGGTCTACAAAATAAGACAGTGTCTTAAGCCAATCTCTTTTAAGATATAAAAGAGAGAAGTGAGCAGAGACACATGGGAACCTCATACCACAAAGAAAGCAGTGCCAGGAGCAGAGCGCGTCCTTTGGACCTGAGGTTTCTGTGCTGAGATGCTCCCGGCCCAAGGGAAGACTGATGCATCCCAAGGACCTTCCTCCAGAGCCGACAGAGAGAAAAGGCTTTCATCTGGAGCTGATGCCCTGAATTTGGACTTGTAGCCTACTGGACTGTGAGAAAATAAACTCTTTGCTAAAGCCATCCACTTGTGGTATTTCTGTTACAGCAGCACTAGAGGACTAAGACCCTTGGCATCTCTCCCCACTGCGTCCACTCTTCTTGTCCCCACTAAGTGCGAGAAAGGAATCTCAAAGCGAACCTAAAGGTGAAACTGCGCCCCAAAAACTCTCCACTCAGCGCGGGGGTAGGAGGCCAGACGGGAAGCAGGCTGAGGGCTCGTGGACCTCACTTAGGGGTCCTTAGTTATGGCTCCCCCAGCATATGCGCCACGTCTGCAGGCCTGCCGGCGCCAGGCACTTCTGTTGCTCCTCATGGCCTGAGTCTCAGGCCAGATTCAAAGAGATGAGTCGACACAACCTAGTGGGGCAAAGCCTCCCTCCCGCTGCCCTGCTGTCTGAGACCAAGACAAGGTTCACCGTTTGGACTGCTCCCGCACTGACAGATCCTTCAGTCGGAAAAAGCCCTTCTCAGCGCTGGCCCTGACAGCGCGTGAAGTGGGGGTGAAGCAGTCCCCGAGTGCTAATAACCATGCTAGGATCCTCTGGCTCAATGTTCCCAGGCAGCTCACCCCAGGTGAACAGCTTGTATGTGGCCAAGGAGACCACTAAATTAGCATCACCCGCAATGAGACAGCTATATTTCTCTGACAATGGATGTAATGGGTCATTACTTACATCTTTATCTTTAAAAATGTATGCAGAACCTGCTTCATTCGCAGCGCCATACAAAATCCAGGCCAATTCCCTGTCCAGAGCCCCCCAGTCCGAGCGGCAGAATCTCTTCTCCACGGGAACAGTCAGCTCAGGGTGGATCTGAGTGGGCTGCAGAGAGGGAAAGTCCAGCCTTTCCGCTGGAAGCCAGGCGCTCTGAGTGCTGAGGGCGTGTGGCCAGCCAGCCCCACCGTCCCGCTGCAGGGGCGCAGAGTCTGGGGCAGGGAATGGCAGGGCTTTCACCAAGAGTTACTGCAAACCCTTCCTCAGGGGCAGGCAGGCTGACAACAGTCAGGGTGCTGAGTGTGGGTCCTGGGGGCTGGCTCCAGGATGACAGGCCTCCGAGGGCACTTGTGGGATGCCGGCCGAGGGTGAGCAGAGACAGGTCACATGGCTGGTGGGAGGCACAGTTAGGGCCCTGAGCTCGCCTGTCTGTCTCCCCACCTGACTCTACACCCCCTCCCATACACACACACCCAACCCAGCCTGCAAATTTCACACAATTTTACAGCTAAGGCTATAGAGGAGCTAGTTTATACGTGTGAGTGAGTAGATTAACTGTGCCTACAACATAGATAGAACTGCAGACCCATTTTGTAGGGGTAGACGTTGTAAAGTGTGCTATTTTTTTGTGTATTCAAGAGGAACATGAGGCAGAAAGCGGCCAGCTCTGAATTACAGAAGGAGAGAACCTCAAGCCGTGCAGTAACGATGGATGGGGTGAAGGTGGCGGGCCAGGCAGGCAGGCCTATAACCCCCACAGTCACACTGGGAAAGTTCCTCAGCCCTGGCTGCACGTCAGAATCACCTGGCTTGGGCACCGTCCCCTAGCTCTCTTACTTAATTGGTTTGGGGCACGGCCTGGGCATGGGTAGTTTTTAAAGATCCCCAGGCAATTCTAATGGGTAGTCCGGCTTGACAGCCATTCCAGATTCGAACTAAGTTTCTTAACCTTGGCACGGTACTTTGAACATTCTGGTTCCTGAGCCCTAGCCCGGATCAGTTAAGTCAGAACCTCTGGGGGTGGGGCCCAAGCGTCAGGACTTTCTTTCATGCTCCCAGGTGACTTCAGTGTGCAGCCAGGTTTGAGACCCACTGAGGAGGATACTTTATTTTCCTAACCTTACAAGGCACGCTTTGTGGTGAGGAGGGGGCTTTATCATGAAAGCCGCTTACTGCACATTAAATGCTTTCTGAAATTAAGCTTGTAAACATATTTATTAGACCCCACTCCCTTCCCTATTTCCATGCATTAATCTGTTTGCTCTTTCTCCAGGCATGAGAGGACATGCTCCTTCACTGCCCCTCTACCCTGAATCTTTCCTGGCAATTCTCTGTCCTTACCAGTCAACCAACAGCACATCAACCTAAAAGGATTTACGACCACAGCTTTGAGAGTGACCCTTTCCCTTCTGGACTCCATCCGTTTTGTGATTACAGGTAGTTGCTGACTTAAAATGAGGTTCCCCCGCAACCAGTCTGCTGTAAGTTGGTTCTGATGTAAGTCCAATCCTTCTTTTTGTTGTTGTTAGGTGCTGTGAGTCGGTTCCGACTCACAGTGAGTGACCCTATGCACAGCAGAAGGAAACACTGCCCGGTCCTGCGCCATCCCCACTGCTGCAGCCACTGTGTCAATCCGTCTCGTTGACGGTCCTCCTCTTCGGACCCTCTGCTTTATCAAGCGTGACAACCTTCTCCAGGGACTGATCCCTCCCGACAACATGTCCAAAGTATGTGAGATGCAGTCTCGCCATCCTTGCTTCCAAGGAGCATTCTGGTTGCACTTCTTCCAAGACAGATGTGTTCCTTCTTTTGGCAGTCCATGGTGTATTCAGTATTCTTCACCAGCATCGCAATTCAAAGGTGACAATTCTTCTTCGGTCTTCCTTATTCATTGTCCAGCTTTCACACGCATATGAGGTGATTGAAAACACCATGGCTTGGGTCAGGCGCACCTCAGTCCTCAAGGTGACATCTTTGCTTTTTAACACTTTAAAGAGATCTCTCGCAGCCGATTTACCCAATGCAATGTGTCTTTTGATTTCTTGACTGCTGCTTCCATGGGTGCTGATTGTGGATCCAAGTAAAAATGAAATCCTTGACAATCTCAATCTCTTCTCCATTTTTAACTTTCATCATTATTGCCTTTTATTGTAAGTATCTTTATGTAAAAATGGTGTGGTGGCAACGTCTGACCTCCTCTAACTTCGCGAGGGGGAAGGAGAATCAAGATGAACAGCCCAAGGATGATTCCTCTGAGGTGGAGGTCAGACATGCCTCCTCTCTCTGCCATCTTTACCAGCTCTGACACCAACCATCCCTCCCACGGCGCTCTCTACTTTTCTGCTGGGTTCAATAATCCATTGCAATGGCCACACAACTCACATACAATACTCACAATTATGGGGTTTATTAGGGAAATTCAGGCTCGGGAATGCTCAGGATACAGTTCTTCCATCACGACAGTCTCCTTTCAGCCGTGCCCACAGCTACACCTCTCTCTGGCCCCTTAGCCTCTGTCCTACTTGAGCAAGTGTTACAAAGTTCTTTTAGCTCTGCCCAGCAATGCCCCGAGGCATCCCACTCCACCAGGAAGCCTCCTGCCCAAAGGCACTCAGCTTTCTCGCTCCGTGGGTCAGGAAGCGCACTGTGCCATTTGCTGTCTGTCTCCTGGTTCTGCTGCTGTTTCTCTGCCACTGCTTCATGCCATCTTCAGTGTTACAGCTCTCTCTCTCTCTCTCTCTCTCTCAGTCTCCTGGTTCATTCCAGGAGCTTTTCAGCACAGGGATCCTGGGTCCAAAGGACGCAGTTCGCTCCTGGCTCTTTTTTCTTGGTGGTGGAGAGATTCTCTTTCTGCTCTGGAATTGGCTCTCTTTTAAGCCTAGCAGGATGGCAAAACACACCAATCCTCTTGGTGGGCCACAGTCTCATCCAATTACTTGGGTGGGAGTTGTAAGACCACGGCTAGAGAGGCCACACAAAAGTGATCCATTGCACTGCACTTTATAAATCTGGTCTTTATTTGTCCTTAGGGGTTGGAGAGATGACATATAAATGTATAGATATATTTTAATACACACATAGGTAATTCTGCTGACTTGCTCTCCATTACCATAGGCCTTAGTGACCTTCATCTTTATAGCTGTGTCTGGAGCCTTCCTCACCTTCTTGTTTGGGTTAGAACTTCCAGTGGTGTGACTTCTTTTGCTGGACAGATTGCTGGGGTATAAACAGTGCAGGTGCCACAGTGTGAGAAACGTGAACAACTTGGCTTCAAATTAACAACTGATGGTTCTGATGGAACAGAACGCTGAATAAGATCATGCTCCAGGCCTGGTCTACAATGCAGTTGGCATCAGTGTCGTAACAGTGAAGTCACAGTCATAACGGCTGTCGGGTATGAGCTGTGCACAGTTCAACTGTCACATATTGTTAGAGCTGAACGTTGCCCAACTTTCTACCCCTCATGACTCCCGACACGGACACCGACTTCACTGTAGACCAGGCCACAGCCTGCTATATGGCAATAACAGTAAATCATAACATTGAACACCTGTGAGTGAACACCTGAGAATGATAACAGCAAATTACGTGCTGTGATACTGTATACAGTCCATATTACTAATGATAAGATGTACCAAAAAAAAAAGAAAAAGATGGTCATAAGTGCAGTTCGTCGTAACTTGAATACGTCATAAGTTGGGGACTGCCTGTATGTATCTGGCTAAATCCTACTTAGAGTTTTTCTCTATTGGATTTCTGTAAATTGCTGATGGTTTCCCTTGCCCTTTCTGTCCATGACAAACCCTGGGAGACAAACCTTGGCCTTTAAATTGGTAAGACAGCTTGCGTGGATTTTTGTGGGATGGGAGAAACACAACAGGCTCCCAAGACAAGTTGCCTGTCTGTAGCAGGGGGATGTAGTAGCAGTACTTTCTTTGCCTTTTGTGAAGATGGAGTAACGAGGTCACTGATGGGGCTATGCTAAACAGAAAAGCTCTAGAGGAATCTATGATGGGTATTTTTTTTTTTTTAAAGATATGTTACTATTTTTTAAGTGACAACTTTATTGAGATATATAATTCACACACCACCAAATTCACCTTTTAAAAGACTGCAATTCAGTGGTTTTTAGTTTATTCACCGAGTTGTATAAGATCTAAATTGAGAATATATTTATCACTCCAAAAAGAACCCTGTACCCATTAGCAGTCACTCCCCATCCCCCCGCCCCCAGCCACTAGCAACCACTAATCTATTTTCTGTCTCTGTGGATTTGTCTATACTTGATGGCGATGGGTTTGGACATTTCATATAAATGGAATCATGCCATACGTGGTCTTTGTGAATGGCTTGTGCTTAGTATTCTTATCTCTACTCTGCAGAGGAGAAAACTGAGGTTCAGGAAGGATTTCTGTTTTGCCTCCCCAACTAGTTATAAGCTCCCTGAGGGACCATGTCTTCCACTTCTCTGTGTTTACTACCATGCCCAGCAGAGAAGTGAGAACAATATGGGTGCTGGAATGGAATGGAATGAAGGTCAGATGATCAGATCAACTGGCTGCTCATACCAGTAACATGTTAGAAGGGAAAATTTTATGAACTTAACAGCTGAGACCAGAGTGTCTCTTGGAGGGCAAACTGCCTTTGTGTGGGAAAACACCATGGTCCGTGGCCTTTGGCAGAAGACGAGACTTCTAAGGGCATGTGTGCTTTGTAGACACTTGTTTTGCTCCTGAGAAGAAGGACAAGGAGGAGGGAGAAGCCAGCCAAATGGAAAAGGGCAGGAGTAGGTGACTGCCCTGCGGCAGGGGGCTAAAGGGCACTAAGAAGGATGATTCCTGATGTTCTCCTTCAAGTCTGCCCGAATTTGCAGTCTGTGTACCACAGTAACAGATGTTCTGAGTGAGTGTTGGGGTTGCTGTTGACTGGTAGAGGAAGGCATGAATTTCACATCTGGGTTTCCACAGAGCAGAGTCAGGAGTTAAAGAAGACCATGAGATTGTAAGTTCCCAGGCACCTCACAGAAACCCCGAGAAGGGCCTTCTATACTGGGAACTGGACCAGTGTCATTTGGATTTCAAGAATCAGGAGGTGCCAGCTGACACATAGCTCAGAAACAAAGGATTGTCTGAAGTGTTTGCTTGCCTTAAAAGGCAGCTCTGCAGGTTTGCAGGGGGCCTGTGGGCGAATGCCACCCATTTAGCCCATTCCTGGATAGGCACCATGTCAGGGCTCCACCCAGCCTGCCTAGGACAGATAATGCTTCTTAGGTACGATCTCTCCCTCAAAGTCTGTTTCTCTGCTAAAATAGAGCTTTGGAAACTTCAGATGCCTCGTGCAGAAGACAAAGGGGAGAAGGTGGACTGGTTTTGAAGCAGCCTATTTTCCCACAACTGGGACAGCTTCCAAGGAGCCTTGGCATACCATGGGACTATCCCGGAAAGCTTGGGCAGACTGTGCTACTCCGTGTTCTCTTGGGGCCAGTTTTTGATGGGGTCTTACGGCTGGTTGAAGACATGGATAAGTCAGAAGCTGGGCTGAAAAAGCAGGTCAGAAGAAAGCCAGCTGTACCCACTGAATAAAAAAAAAAAAACAACTAGTCTCATGTTTTAAAGAATTTTGCCCCTGGCAATCAACTGGCTTTTCTCCAGAGCCCCCCAAACTAAAAATTTAGAGAAATAAATCTTCAGAGCCTTCTGGATCCCCCTTGAGAACGCCGTGCTTCAACCTGAATTGATGAATTTTCAAACTCAGGAGCAAGTTAGGATACCAGAGATGCAGAGATAGATGGAGACAGAGAGATGCGCCGACCCTCTGCTTGCTCGTTCTCAGTGGCTGGCCCAGAAGCACTTGCCAGGGCTGGTGGGCACGCACTGTGCCAACCTTCCGTGAAGGTGCAACAAGAAGACATAGCATGCCGTTCTTTTCAGCTGCTGGCACAAAATCTTGTACTCAGGAAGAAGGCAGGCCTCAGACGGCCTTTTACACCTGATAAAATCCTACCAGATTTTATCACCCTGACCTAAGTTACTTAATTCTGTCAGCCAACATACACACGTGTGAGTACCAGACTAAACAGAAACTGTACTTACAGACACGACGACAAGCACCCTTATCCACTTGAAGATGCTCAAACCCACTGTAGAGAGCACTGTGATCTTCTCTAGCCACTGGATATTATCTGTTGACCTGCTAACAGTTACCACGACAAATTTTTCTGACAATTTTCTCAGGAAATTGCAAAACTTTCCTGTCTTTCTTAGCCACTGACCTTATCCTAAAACTCGTGCTGACCCTCAGGGGTATGGGCATCCAGGGATCCTACTACCTCCATTAAAATTACATATAACTACAGAAACACTCAGATTATTATAGGATTGTGGGCGAGGTCGAGAGGATCCCTTCTGGTCCAACTACCCAGGTCTCCAGTCATTTCATGAAGAATTGCCACTGTCCCAAATCTGCACCATTGATTTGGAAAAATCCATGTTGCATCTGCTCATGAAAATCCATGAGTAGAAAAGCCACAGCCAGAGCCCTAGAGGAAAGGCCTGGAGGATCTACTTCTAATCATCTGTTTAATTCAGGTGGTAGTGAGAGGGAGATGACCTTTTTTGTCAAGGTCAGCTTTTCCCAAGTACCAACCAAACTTTGGAAGCTTCCCATCCGTCTCTCAGTTGGTGGGGTTAAATACCAAGTGACACCACAGACAGAACAGTTGAGCTGATGCATTGGTTTCCATCTCCTGCCAGCGTTCCGATCTGTACTGACTGACGGCATGAATACCCACGAAGCCCAGATGACTAAGAGTTCAGGGGCGGTGGGACTCTCCAAATTCATTTGGGTACCAGGGAAGGAGGTGTACCCTGCCTTCAAGGAGGGGCTGGTTGCAGGGAACCTGAACACTCAGGACACCAGGTAGCCTTTCAGTGCCTCCACATTTAATCTGTGGGTATCTGAAAGGCACGTAGAAAAGGGCCTGGCACCACGTAAGCACCACGCGAACGGCCATTGGTAGCATCCTCCTCCTTTTCCTTGTCATCCTCCGACTGCACATCATGTCACACTGGCTCTGATGGTCCCTGAAACACCCCGCCCTGGAGACACCCACGCTACCAAGGATCACATTTCTCACTTTCACACTGTATCCCCGCAATAAGCCGACACTGTCCCTATTTTACAAAATGAAGGCCCAAGGAAGTTAAGTGGCTTGTCATAGGTCCCTTAAATCACCCACATTAATCTGTCCAAGGTCACTTAACTAGCCCTAACAGCAGAGACCAGACTAGAATTTGGGCTTTTGTGGGTTTTTGCTCCGGAAGGGGCCTAGCAGGCAGGGCTTGGGGAGCACTCTCCTTTTGACCACAGACACCAAAGCAGTAATGCTAATGGTTTTACGAGTGTGCACCCGGCCAGATAGGCTTCCCTCTGCCAAATTCCCTGGCCAACACCAGGCTTCTTGGAAACAGATAAGCTCATCAAGCAGAAGACACACAACACATCTGGGGCAAAGCAGATGTCCACAGAGCCTGGCTTGTGTGGACCAGGACTTGGATATGTCCCAGGACTCAGTCATCATTGGGGTCACCATCATTCCCCAGCTTGTGGCAGTGTTTCAATGGCTTCTCAAATTCTGCATGGGGACCATGGCTACTTTCTCAACATTAGCTTCAATCTCAATTCTCTGTTTAGTTCCTTTAATTTTTTAAAAAGTTACCTTAAAGAATTTAACTTTATGACTACAATTTTGTGTCCAGAGGAATGCAAAACTGGTCAGCACGGGGTCATCTCTTCCTCACACTCCCTGCCCTAGGCCATCCCTCCAACCTTAGAATTAATCCTGTGTTTTCTTCAGATCGTTCCTCCCCTAACAGAGAAGTACAAAAAGCTAATCTAAAAGCTTCCTCCTTGAAGCGATTCTACTATTCTTGAGTCACAGTGGTTGGCATTTCAACAGCTCCACATAAAAAGAGATTTCATGGAATACTCTAAGAAAATAATTGCACAGTGTCCTATGTTTCTCAACTCCTTTAATCCTGTTCTCAGATATGGCCACCATAATTAAATGCAGTATTCTGGATGTCAAACTAAAATTCACAGCTTTGATAAATATTGGGTGATTAGGCTATTTATAAAATATATAATTTGGAAATCTGGCATTTCATTTGCTCTGATTATTTCTTCTCCAGGAAGACTAAGTGCTTAGCCACGTGGAAGGCACTGCCAGGAGCAGAAATTAATAAGGATGTGTACTTGTGACTTTCAACTATTTCCACATTTCAAACAAGTTGAGACAGAGTCTCCTTGTGAAAAAGCAAAGACAGAAAGAGCAGAAGACAGCCCTTATGAGTGAAGTGATTACATTATGCTTTTGAGAACGGCTCTTCCCTTGTGAATAAGCTTCCCTGCAGACCTGAGCACTGGCGTCAGCCCCAGGCTCACAGGGAAACGCTCTAGTTAGCGGAAGCGCACGCTCCTACCAGAAGATCCACCATGTTGGGCTTGTTGTTCCTCAGTGTCTTCACCGCGTGGAAGACGTCGACTGCCCTCTGGTGCCGTAGCATCTCGCAGACGATGCTGATTGCACAGAACGTCCCGCTGCGGCCTCCTCCATTTCTGTCATAAAAGAAATAAAATGGTTTGACGACTTTCACCCTCACATTACATCTCTCAACAAGCCACAGAAACGTGTCATCTAAACTCGAGTGAGACGGTAATGACGCGGACCTCTGAGGCCAGTGACTCTCACCTGGGCAATTGTCATTAAAGCAAAAGGAGTATATCTGCCACAGCATTTGGCCCATGGTTCACCTGTAACCAGATGAGGACCTAGCACCTTCTCCATCCCCAGCTCTGCGCTGACCCCAGAAGGCGCTACCTCGAGACAGCACCTCATCTAGCGCTACAGGAAGGGCCCAGAGCAGAGCATCTTCAGTGAACACGCACCTCATCTAGTATCTGCCAGAAAAACTGATGATGAGCAGTTATGTTCAAAGATGTGCCTGGCCTTTATAAAAATCTATTAGCATTTAATCACTTATCTCTAAAACATGAGTTTTTTTTTAAAAAATAAGACAAGTTTTTATTTTGAACTAATTTTAGACTTACAAAAAAGTTGCAAAAAACAGTACATAGTTCCACTGTATGTGGAACTTCCTCTGATGTTAACATCTTATATAACCATACCACATTACTGAAGTCATGAAATTAACATTGGGACTATACTGCCAGGAGCCCCGGTGGCGCAGTGGTTAAGAGCTAGGCTGGTAACCAAAAGGCTGGCAGTTTGAATCCACCAGCCGCTCCTTGGAAACCCTAGAGGGCAGCTCTACTTTGTCCTGTAGGGTTGCTATGAGTCAGAATGGACTCAGTGGCAACAGGTTTTTGGTTTCTTTTACTATACTGCCGACTAAACTATAGATGCTAGTAAAACTTCACGAATTTTTCCACCAATGTCCTTTCTCTGGCCCTGCATCAAATCCAGGATCCCACACTGTATTTCGTTGCCACGTCTCCTTAGTCTTCTCCAACCTGAGACAGTTCATCGGTTGTTCCTTGTCTTTCTGGACCTTGACACTTTTGAAGAGTGCCGATCAGTTATTTTGTAGAATGTGTCTTGATTGGGGTTTGTCTGCTCTTTCTCATGACTGGAATCAGGTTATGCATTTTTGGCAGCAATATCACAGAAGTGATAATGCAAGGTCTTCAGAGGGAATTGTATCAAGGGGCTCATGATGTTGATCTGTCTTACTACTGGTGACGTTAACCTTGGTCACATGCTGGCATGGAGTAAACTGTGTCCCCCTAAAATATGTGTCACCTTGGCTAGGCCATGATTCTCAGTTTTATGTGGATGTCTTCCATTTTGTGATCTGATGTGACTATCCTATGTATTGTAAATCCTAACCTCTATGATGTTAATGAGGCAGGATTCAGAGGCAATTATGTTAATGAGTCAGGACTCAATATACAGGATTAGGTTGTATTTTAGTCAATCTCTTTTGAGATATAAAAGAGAGAAGTGAGCAGAGACAAGGGGACCTCATACCACCAAGAAAGAAGTGCTGGGAGCAGAGGGTGTATGTTGGACCTGGAGTCCCTGCACTGAGAAGCTCCTAGACCAGGGGAAGATTGATGATAAGGATCTTCCCCCAGAACTGGCAGAGTGAGAAAGCATTCCCCGGGAGCTGGTGCCCTGAATTCGGACTTCTAGCTTCCTAGACTGTGAGAGAATAAACTTCTGTTTGTTGAAGCCATCCACTTGTGGTATTTCTGTCATAGCAGCACTAGATGATTAAGACACGTGCTAAAATGGTGTTTGCCAGATTATTACTCTGTAAAGTTACTACCTTTCTCTCTTAGGGAGATTCATTGGGATTCTGCAAGTATCTTGCTTCTCTACCCAATAATTTCAGCACCCATTGGTGGATATTGTTTGCAACAATTATCACCAAGTGTTTGCCTAATGGTGATTCTCTATTTCCTTCTTTTCTTCAACATTTATTAATTGGAATTCTACTATAAGAAACAGCTGTCTCTTCTCCCCAGTAAAAAACTATTTGCTTGTTTATTTTTAAAATTGTTATTATTTATATTAGTATGGACTTACAGATATTAATTTTATCTACGAGTTAATACCCGATAGTACCCATATTTATTTTGTTGCTCAAATTTTTCCAGCTTGGGCCAGTAGGAGCTCCTTCAGCTTGGCTCTGAGCATTTCCTTACTTTCTGTAGCCATGAGCTGGTCCAGGTTCATCCTGTATTTTCCCGGCACCAGCTCTGGAATTAACCACTTCTCCAAGGAGCTGTGGGCTCTTTCTATTTCATTTTACTCTATTTTTAAATAATCACAATATCATTATCACTCCTAAAATGAATAAACCCTGTTTTAATATAATCATGTTTCCAGTTAGTGTTCAAGTTTCCCAGATTGCTTCAGATATTTTCTTACAGTTGCTTTGTTCGGGTCCACACACTGCATTCGGCTGCCAAGTCTTGCAAGATATTTTAATCTACAGGTTTTCTTCACGCGCTCCTTCTTCTTGGCAATTTGTTGAGAAAACTGGGTCATTTGTCCTGTAGAGATACCCACATCCTGGCTTTTCCTTATTCATTACATCTCTGTGGTATCATTTACCATGTTCCTCCCTAACCTATGTTCCAAATAAATTGGTAGTTAGCCTCAGCACTTGATAAGAATTCGGGATTGATTGATTGACTGATTAACTGATCAGGATACTTTCATTAGGAGGTAGGCACAAGATAGCTGGTTGTCCTTCCTTTTGTGATTTTAAGATTGATCATGACTTTCAAGTGTCTGTTTGTGCGGTCCATGATAGAGGGTCAAACTAGCTTTTAAAATAAAGTATAATACGCCTACGATGTTGTTGTTGTTGTTCTAGTGTTGGTAAGTCCAACTTCTTCACATAGTCCAACTCCTCAGATTATTTGCTCAGCATACAGACTGAATAAGTATGGTGAAAGGATACAACCCTGACACACACATTTCCCAACTAATAGCGACTCTATGTACAGCAGAACAAAACACTGCCCCGTCCTGTGACATCCTTCCAATCACTGCTATGTTTGAGCCCATTGTTGTAGCCACTGTGTCAATCTATCTCATTGAGGGTCTTCCTCTCTTTCGCTGGCCCTCTACTTTAGCAAGCATGATATCCTTCTCCAGGGACTGCTCCCTCCTGATAACATGCCCAAAGTACGTGAGATGAAGTCTTGCCATCCTCGCTTCTAAGGAACATTCTGGCTATACTTCTTCCAAGACAGGTTTGTTTGTTCTTCTGGCAGTCCACGGTATATTGAACATTCTTCCAAGGCATAAAATTTTTTGGTCTTCCTTATTTATTGTCCAGCTTTTGCATGTATACAAGGCAACTGAAAATACCATGGCTTGGGTCAGGTGCACCCTAGTCCTCAAAGTGACATCTTTGTTTGCTGCTTCCATGGGCATTGATTGTGGATCCAAGTAAAATGAAGTCCCTGACAACTTCAATCTTTCTCCATTTATCATGATGTTGCTTATTGGTCCAGTTGTGAGGATTTTTGTTTTCTTTATGTTGAGGTGTAATCCATACTGAAGGCTGTAGTCTTTGATCTTCATCAGTAAGTGCTTCAAGCCTTCTTCGCTTTCAGCAAGCGAGGTTGTGTCATCTGCACAGCGCAGGTTGTTAATCAGTCTTCCTCCAATCCTGGTGCTGTGTTCTTCTTCACATAGTCCAGCTTCTCAGATTATTTGCTCAGCATTCAGACTGAATAAGTATGGTGAAAGGATACCACCCTGACACACACATTTCCCAACTTTAAACTGTGAAGTATCCCCTTGTTCTCCTCAAACAACTGCCTCTTGGTCTATGTACTGGTTACTCATGAGCACAATTAAGTGTTCTGAAATCCCCATTCTTTATTCTGGAATTCTCGTTCTTCGAAATGTTACCCATAATCTGTTATCATCCACACAGTTGATTGCCTTTGCATAGTCAATAAAACACAGGTCAAGAAAACACATGGATTTGCTCTAATTTTTCTGGTGTTCTCTGTTTTCAGCCAAGATCCATCTGACAACTGCAATGATATTCCTCATTCCATGTCCTCTTCTGAATCTGGCTTGAATTTCTGACACTTCCCTTTTGATATACTGCTGCAACTGCTTTTGAATCATCTTCAGCAAAGTTTTACTTGTGTGTGATATTAATGATATTGTTCGATAATTTCCACATTCTGTTGGATCACCTTTCTTTGTAATGGGCACAAATATGGATCTCTTCCTGTCCGTTGGCCAGGTAGTCTTCCAAATTTCTTGGCATAGATGAGTGAGCACCTCCATCACTGCATCTGTTTGTTGAAACATCTCCATTGGTATTCCGTCAATTCCTGAAGCCTTGTTTTTCGCCAATGCCTTCAGTGCATCTCGGACTTCTTCCTTCAATACCATTGGTTCTTGATCATATGCTACCTCCTGAAATGGTTGAACTTCAACCAATTCTTTCTGGTACAGTGACTCTGTGTATTCCTTCATCTTCTTTTGATGTTTCCTGCATTGTTCAATATTTTCCCCATAGAAGCCTTCAATATTGCAGCTCGAGGCTTGAACTTTTTCTTCAGTTTTTTCAGCTTGAGAAATGCCAAGAATGATCTTCCCTTTTGGTTTTCTAACTCCAGGTCTTCACACATTTCATTATAACACTTTACTTTGTCTTCTTGAGCCGCCCTTTGAAATCTTCTGCTGAGCTCTTTTACTTCATCATTTCTTCTGTTCACTTTAGCTACTCTACATTCAAGAGCAAGTTTCAGAGTCTCTTCTGACATACATTTTGGTCCTTTCCTTCTGTCTTTTTAATGACCCTTTGCTTTCTTAATGTATGATATCCTTGATGTCATTCTACAACTCGTCTGATCTTTGGTCATTAGTGTTCAACGTGTCAGATCTATTCCTGAGATGGTCTCTAAATTCAGGTGGGATATACTCAAGGTGGTATTTTGACTCTTATGGATTTGCTCTAATTTTCTTCAGCTTCACCTTGAACTTGCATATAAGCAATTGATGATCTGTTCTGCAGTTGGCCCCTGGCCTTGTTCTGACTAATGATATTGAGCTTCTCCATTGTCTCTTTCCACAGATGTAGTCGATTTGATTCCTGTGTATTTCATCTGGTGAGGTCCATGTGTATGGAAACTGCTTATATTGTTGAAAAAAGGTATTTGCAATGAATAAGTCGCTGTCTTGCAATTCTATCATGTGATCTCCAGCGTTGTTTCTATCACCAAGGCCATATTTTCCAACTACTGATCCTTCTTTGTTTCCAGCTTTCACATTCCAATCACCAGTAATTATCAATGCATCTTGATTGCATGTTCCATCAATTTCAGACTTCAGAAGTTGGTAAAAATCTTCAATTTCTTCATCTTTGGCATTAGTGGTGGTGGGTAAATTTGAATAACAGTGGTATTAACTGGTCGTCCTTATAGGCATATGGATATTATCCTATCACTGATAGCATTGTACTTCAGGAGAGATCTTGAAATGTTCTTTTTGATGATGAATGCGATGCCATTCCTCTTCACTTTGTCATTCCAGGCATAGTAGACCATATGATTGTCTGATTCAAAATGGCCAATTCCAGTCTATTTCAGCTCACTAATGCCTATGATCTCGATGTTTATGTATTCCATTTCATTTTTGACAGTTTTCAATTTTCCTAGATTCATACTTAGTACATTTCATCTTCCAATTAGTGGATCTTTGTAGCTGTTTCTTCTCATTTTGAGTTGTACCACATCAGCAAATGAAGGTCCCAAAAGGTTGACTCCATTCACATCATTAAGGTCAACTCTACTTTGAAAAGGCAGCTCTTTCCCGGTCGTATTTTGAGTGTCTTCCAATCTGAGGGGCTCATCTTTGGGTACTATATCAGACAATGCTCCGCTGCTATTTATAAGGTTTTCACTGGCGAACTTTTTCAGAAGTAGACCACCAGGTCCCTCTTCCTAGTCTTTCTTAGTCTGGAAGCTCTGCTGAAACCTGCCCACCATGGGTGACCCTGCTGGTATTTGAAACACTGGTGGCATAGCTTCCAGCATCACAGTAACATACGTCACCACCGTATGACAAACTGACAGATGAGTGGTCACCCTATGTATGCCTATAATAGAGTCTACAGATGGTAAGTGTACATCTCAGTTAGTGTTTATAAATGTGCACACCATGTGACCACCATCCAGATCAAGATATAGACCGCCATCAGTCCACAGGTCCTCCCTCATACTCTGAGTCAACACTATCAGTACCATCAACACCACCACAAGTCATCTCTGTTCTCATTGCTAGCATCATAAATTTCTTTTGCCTGTTTTTGAACTTTGTATAAATGGAATCATACAGTTTAATCTCTTGAGTTTGGCTTCTTTTACTCAATATTATCTATGTGAGAATCATCTATGTTATCTGTATCAGCAGTTTATTCTTTTACATTGCTAAGCAGAATTCCATTGACTGAATATACTATATAATTTACTTATCTAACAGCTGAGGACGATTTGAGTGGCTTCCAGTTTTTAGGTATTATGAGTAAAGTTGCTATAAACATGTCTTGTGGTGCATACATGCACTCCTGTCAGTAATACACCTAGGGGCAGAGAGTTCAGTTAGAGGGTAAGTGTCTATTTAGCTTTAGTAGATGCTATCAAATAGTTCTAAAGTACTTATATTCACTTCCTACCAAGAACGTGTGGGAGTTCCAGTTACTCCACAGCCTCATCAACCCTCAGTATTATCATTTACTTGTTTGTTTTTTAATCTTCAGCTATTCTGGTGACTACGCAGCAGTATCCAATCCTGGATTTAATATGCATTGTCCTGAAAACTAATGATGTTGGGTACCTTTCCTACACTTAGTCACTCTTTGGATATCCTTTTTAAATGAAGTGCCCGTCAAATCTTTTGTCCATTTAAAAGACTTGGGTTGTCTGTCTTTTTCCTATTGACTCGCAGTTCACAGACATTCTGGCTATGAGTCCTTTGTCAGATATACGTATCATGAAAATCTTCTCCCACTCTGTGTCTTTTGATAAATAGGAGTGTTTAACTTGAATGAACTCCAGTTCATCCATATTTTCCTTTAGAGTTCGAGTTTTGCATTCTATTTAACAAATCTGTGATCAGCTCATGGTCACGAAGATTTTCTCCTATGTCTTCTTATAGAAGCTTTGCTAGTTTACTCTTCACATTTTGGTCCAGCATCCATCTGGACTTGACTTCTGTATATATTGTGAGGAGGAAGAGCAATGTTCCAGGTAGTCTCTTTCCTGCTGCCTCTGGTGGGTTGTGCTGCAGTGGGATCTTTGTTATAAGTGAGGTCACCCTGAGGTCTGTTCTTGGACTTTCTCTTCTGCTCCATTTGTCTCTATTTTATCCTTTCACTAGTGCCACACTGTTTTTCTTCATCAGCTTTCCACCTAATGGTTTAAGCAGCTGTCGATAATCATTGTATACATCCGTTATTTTCATCCCATCCACTGCCTTTGAGTCGATTCTGATTCACAGGGACCCCAGAGGACACAGTAGAACTGCCTCATAGAGTTTCCAAGGCTGTAAATCTTTACGGACTCAGACTGCCACATCTTTCTCCCTTGTAGCAGTTGGTGGATTTGAACCGCCAACCTTTCACCTGAGTGCTTAACTACTGTGCCACCAGGGCTCCTTATTTTCATCAAGAGTTGCAAAATGGTGATAGCCTAATTCTATCGTTTCTTCTGCTTTTATCAGATGGAAGATATGAATAAAGAAAATAATTCCTCATCAACTATTTGCTTACCTTGAGTATATGTGACTCAAGGAACCTCTGTCTCTGGGGAAGAAACTCTCAGCCCACAGCCACTGGGTGGTGCTACACTATGCTGAATGTGATGTTCTTACCTCGGAGGAAGGGCAGGAATTCAAAGCACTGTTGGCTACCAGAGGATACCAATTTAAACTAACTTTGTTTCTCACAGCTGAAAAAAAAAGTCTTAGCTTTATGATCTGTACATTTAAACGAAAATAAAGATTCTGACCAGGCCTGGGTCCCAAGCCCACCCTTAGTGTGAAGAGCAAGCAGGAGGTTCAGGAACCAGAAGGACATTAAAGTGGGGGAGAAGGGGTCCCCAAAGAAAAGCCAAGTTTCTCTCACCAGGAGAAAGCGACGCCAGACAGGCAGGAGGGGGAAGCAGCAGATGCCACCCCAGCCCACTACAGTTGAAGAACAGCCCCTTATCTTCTATGGTAACTGGATCGGCGACACAATCATCTCAGTTCTAGGGTCACAGCCATCTCTTGGACGAGTACAGCAGTGGTTGTCTGCGAGGTGCGACAACTGAACGTGGCCTTGGAAAGCCGACTTTGTGTGCTCCTCCACAAGCCTGTCCTGGTGCCTCAAACTCCTCCACTAGGATTCAGACCTGGGGCCACAGCAAGGGCCCTCACTAGAATGCTGATAATCCCGAGAAGAAAGACGCAATCCTAACTCGAGATGCTGTGGGTTTCTTAAGTGGATGGTTATCTGTAAACTATTTTTTTTTAGCATGTCAAAAAAACCCAGAAGATATAATACAAACTCTAAAAAGCCCATTTTCTTTGCTGGGATTGTGTCACTCAATGTGGTGGACCCTCTTAGTTTAATTCTGATGAGAGGCTACACCTAGACTTAGATAAAGAAAAATGGGGATGTGAAGTGTTAATACATTCTTTTTGGCATTTTCTCAGTAGAGATATCTGTAAGGCACCGGGGCCATGAGCGGGAAGGGAAACCAGTCAGGGGAAGGGGCAATAGAGCAGCTTTCTAGAGGACAAAGGGTTGGGACCTCTGGTTGACGACAAGCGTGAATAGGTGTATGAGATTCTTCCAAGGGAATACCGGTTTCCTGCAGAATGTGACGTTGCCATGCCTTAATCTGGGTGGGCGAGAGGCAGGGCAGAGAGGAGGGAGCAGGCAGGATTCTGGGCAGCCAGGGAGCCTTCCTGGGGCCCTGGGAGCTGGGTGGGCATGGCATTGCCCGAGACAAATGCACTGAAAGGACAGAGAGCCAAGCCCTTGCCAAATCTGCAACTGCAACTAGGGTTGGTCTGGCCACAGTAAAACTTTCCTTCCCCTTCAAACGGGGAAAGATCTTACTGGGTGCTGCTAATGGCACTCCCAGGAAAAGCGACAGACGCTCAGGCTTCAAGTTTCCACCAGTTCTCTAAACGTCTTCCCTAACTGCCATGACTTTTTACCTCCCTGCTCCATTCAGCCCCCTCCAGCTGGCCGAAGCTCCATATTATTGCCAGTGAGGAAACACAGGCGGAGGTGCTCTGGAAAGTATGGCCGTCTACACTCAGTGTTCCCAGCTTTGGCTGTACATGGAAATAATCTGGGGGTTACATAAACACTGATGTCTGAGCCCCACCCCCAGAGACGGTGATTTAAGTGGTTTGGGTGTGGCCTGGGCACGGGGTTTTATCGTGTTGTGATTTCTAAAGCTCCTCAGATGACTCTAAGGTGAAGCCAAGGCTGAGAATCAATGCTTCCCAGTAGGAGCTGGTCTCCAATTTTAACGCATCAGAATCACCTGGAGGGCTGGTTGAAATGCAGAGCTCGGGGACCCACTCCCAGAGGCGCCAGGTCTGGGGTAGAGCCCGAGAACTTACATTCTTCACAAGATTGCGGGCAACACTAACCTGCTGCCTGGAGACCACATTCTGGGGACCACTCCTCTGCCGCATCCTCCCATGTTCCCAGACAAAAAGCTCTTGTGAGAACCACAAAGTCAAAAAAGAGTAAGATCCTTTGGAGCCTCTGACATGATCTCTAACAGACTTACTAGGTGGTGTGCTGGTAAGCCAGCTTGGGTAGGAGCTGTCTTGTAGCGTCTGCTGATTTCTGTGGTGTAAATACTCCCCGATGGGTGATTTCAAGCTACCACCAGTTTAACAACCAGCTCACAAAATTCCTGAAGGTCTAACAGTTGGCTCTGAGGAGCCAGTCGGAACCCACTGAACCCGCCCAAATTTATTTTGGGTTCCAACCACAGGGTCAGTGCTTATTTTGATGGCTGAGATAGACCATGCAAATATGAAATGTGCATACTTTGCTTTCTGCAAAGCAAATTAAACCCTCAGTGAGTGGACTCATTCTGGGAAAGGCATGATCGCCTTTCACTCAGCCCTACTTATTTCTTATCCATTTATAGTGAAACAAAAGAGTGAGCAGGAGGTCAGAGTGGACCTCAGCACTTACAGGCAGTGCACGACCGTGCGGCCTTCCCCACCATTGTACTCCTCCTGCCACTTGTCCACCTGGCGGATGAGCTTCAGGAAGGAGCGCTTAGACACCGGCGTGTCCCTGTACATGGGCCAGCCCAGGAACTGGAACTGCTGCACCATTCGATATCCATCTTGGGGCTGTGGAAAGTCAGGGGACCGTCAAGGAGCCAAAGGAAAAGGCATTATTTACTTTATTGAATTCCAGCGAGCTGATTCCCCTTACTGGATCATCTCGTCAAAGCAGGACGTTATTAAAGGGGAGTACTGCCTATAAATAATGTAGCTAGCGACTACGGCCTGAAGAGTTATGATTTTTAATCTCGATCTGTTATAAAAAACTAGGTGCTTTAAATGACAGGCCAGACAAACAAGAGTGAAGCAGAACACTCACAACTTTGCGAAAGCCAAGGGAAAAATAACATAAGCAGGATAAGCTGGACCACACTGTGCATTAAGTGGGAAAATGGCTTTACTTTAATTACAAGGAAGTTAAAGAATAAATTGTAATCTGAGATGTTTGCAAGCTCAGTGTGATACAGATTACTCTGTGTTTACTATGAATATAACATGTTTTTGCTTATTGGTGTGAACCTTGCTAATATATTAATCGTTAGTTAATCTTTCATCATAATTAAATGGAATTGCAAGATTCAAAAACGTGTTATTTATCTTGTGTAGAAAAGCAACGCCACCGTTCTGCTGCAACCTGGGCTAAGCCCCTGTGGACTCAGCAGCACTGGGCCCAGCCCCTTAGCTCTTTCTTGCCCCCTTCCTTCTCCTGGCTGCTCCTCCTCCCTCACCGAGCTCTCCGTCTCTGCCTCGGCCTTCTTTTCTCTGATCTCTTACTGATGGGGGCCCTAAGCTCAGTCCTTGGTCCCCTTCTCTTTTCTCTCTCTATTCCCTTCCTTGATGATTCCATTCAGCCTCCTGGCTTCAGATACCACCAGTATTCCAGACAGTCACAGATTTGTATCTCTAGGCCAGACCTTGCTCCTGAATTCACCCTCGAACACTCAGCTGTTGACTCGCTATTTCCACTTGCATGTCTCAGGGTCATTCCGAGCCTGATATGCCAATTTTGAACTCCCCATCCTCTCCCCGTGCTCCTGCACCCCAATCCTGCCACACCCTCGGCTTCTGTAACTCAGTGCTCGTTGACCTGCCTTCCGAGTCATCTGCACACAATCTCAAGGGCCATCCTTGACGCTGGCCTTTGGCTCGACCACCCCTTGGCATCTCCCCACCTGCTGGCACTCTGGTCCTGGCCCTGGTCCCGTCCCACGGATGACTGCAGCAGCCTCCTGGCTGGTCTCAGCCTGTGCAGTCTGTCCGCACGGAGGCCAGGGTGTTCCTTGTAAATATAACTTACAGCACGCGATTCTTCTACGCACAACCCTGTGATGGTTCTTTAGTTGCTCCCGCCTATGGCCCACACTGCCTACCCGCCTGACCTCTGCTCCCCAGCCCTCCCGCATGAACTGCTCTCGCTGGTGCTCCCACCTGTGCTTGCCGTGCTCCGGGACCCCACCAGGCCAGGCCCCGCCTTCGGGCCTGAGCACCGGCTGTCACATCTGCCAGAGTCCCCATCACGTTACTGCCTCACTTCCTTCCGGTCTTGGCTCAAACAGCGGGAACTATTTAAAAAAGAAGCCAGCTCTTCCTCCTGCTCAAGGCCCTAGCACTCTCTACCCCTTTGTCTTTCTATAGCATTTACAGCCTTCTAACACACTGCATAGTTTATTAGATCCATTATTTATTGTCTGTCTTTTCCCACGAGAACACAAGCACAAGGTCAGTGAGCTTGTTTGGTTCACGATGTGTCCCAAGCTCCGAGAACAGGGCTGGGCATCGAGCGGGCACTCTAAGTATTTGAGGAATGAGAAAACAACGGGAAGCATAATAACAAGCGACACTGGTTATAACTCTTACTCGGGCTGCATTGTAAATACGGAATATCCTGCTGATGATGTCCTCTTCTAAATCAGCAGAAACGAACTCCACCTGGATGGGGCCATGTCTGTGTACGCCGTTTTCTGGCCAGTACTGGGGACACAACTGAATTCAAAACACAGAAACACAGAAATGCAAGGTTAACAATAATGTTACTCTGAACGGTTTGAATAAGGCCAGTATAAACATTCAGTAATTCTTAGTACTTCATTGATTCACTTCATTGTCCTTTCTTTCCTTCTGGCAGGTGTAATTCAGGTCTTTTTTGTTGGCTGATTCCCCAACTCCCGCTGTCCTTCCAGTAGTTTTTCATTTGTTTTCCCAGAAAACCTCCTTTACTGATGAACCATCCTGCCTTCCTAGAAGGGCACGTGGATATGGTTCAACACATCCCTTTGTACAATCTCTTTTGTGTGCCGAAAGGAACTCTTATCAGGCCCTGGAGAGATGCCGCTGGCTACCATCGCAAGGAAGATGGCACGCATACCTTTCCACACGAAAATCTCCATCCTCCACTGTCTGGGCTCGCATCATAGTCCATAATCACTTTCGGGAACGGGGCTATTTTGTGCCATGTTTCAGAGCCGATAACAGTGTTGGGTTGCTTTTTCGTGTTCTGGTCCAAACCCTTCCAGTTCACATATCGGAAGATATAGGAAATGCTTTTCTGTTTTACCTGGAGGGGGTTTTAACTAAAAACACAATTTCCTAGGGTCTCAAACCCCAGGACCTGGCAATACTGGGTAACCAGAACTTTCGCACAAATGTCACACACAACTTTGCGTGGTATGAGTGATGCCGGGCCTGGCGGCATCCAAGAGAGGGGCTTCCATTTCCACAAAATACTATACTGCTCGCAAAAATACTGAACCCGGAGAAAGGCAGGGCAGAAGAGCCACGATGGAGATCTCTTCTCTTTAAACACCTTTCCTAAAAAGATAACCCTGAAACCCTAACAGGCATTTAAAGTTTGAAAGCAAACTTCTGTTGGGACTTGGTGTCCCACTGGCATTTTCTGATTTACCTGAGGGACAAATCGCTTGTGGTGAGGCAAGAGGGCAAGTACATCATTATTTTATAACCTGTTGGGCCCAGAGCAGACACAAAACATGTCACCTCATTTCAGGCACAATGATGAGTGACACTCTTTACACCACAAAAAGAGAATCTGCTGCTGAATCTCATTTTCCAAAGGCTCTAAAATCTCATTGTCAAAGGTTGACTTATGTCCAAGGTGGCGAGAAAGTTTTCAGTTAACAGCGGTTCACCGAAACAGCAATATTTTCTCAATTATGAAGAAGTTGAAGGTTCTGACTTTGTGATTAAGACTGAAAGTAGGATAACCAAGGGTGCTTTTATGTTATCTGAGTCTATGACATTTTATAAATTGCATTTATTTATTTTAAATAATACTTCCATGAAAGTTTTCCTTCTTTGCCAGAACTTCCTGATGACGAGTTCTAAAACTGCCTTGTCAAACCACAGCATGCTGATGTTTGTTTTCTTTCTGCGATCTGTCGTGTACCCATGGTGGAAACGAACAGGCATTACAAGGGGCAGGTGAGACGGTAAGAGAAGCCAGAACGTGCACGTGTGAACTGTCCTGCCTGCTTTCCTACTGACTTAGTTTTGCTTTCTGCTTCTTCCTAGTTCAACCTCCTCATTAAAAGGCTTGTCACTCACGCCAGAAATATGAATGGCCCAGGCCAGGGCCGGGCTCTTGGCATTCAGCCCTTTCTACCCTTTGCCCAAGTAAACTGGGTAGAAAATGGCTTAAATGGTGCATAACACATCCATGAGCCAGACCTATAAATATGTTGAAAGTTGAGTGCTATTCTTGTACAATTGCAAGGCTTTTACATGCAAATGCTTAGTTTAGTGTTCCCTGAGAGACTGAGTCCCAGCCCTCTCTTTCTCTCACTCTGAAAATCAGCTGTCTGCTGAACAGACCTGTATCCCTTTGTCTCATCTACCACAGTAAGCCAACCATTGGTGTTAATCCAGATAGTCTGGGTTTAGAATGCAGCTTAGAATCCAAACACTCCTGTTCAAAAAGAACACACTAAAATCATTAAAGTCTTGTTCACTAATACGAACAGAAACCGTTATATCCCTACATTTCCGGATTCACTTTAGGAAAGAAACAGGGCAATTCTAAAGAGACGTCACGTCCCTTATCCTGTAACTGTCTGCTAGTGAAGAATTCTGAACCAGTGAAATTTAACCCGTGGCACTTACGTTAGACAACCAGGCTCCTGGGCTCCATTCTGAGTTTTACGCTCCCTGAACCCAGGCACCTGCATGTGTTTATGACCATCTGCAACGTATCCTTCCGAAAGGATCAGTGGGACCAGTTCTAAATATTTAAGCTCCTTAAGCAAAAGGACTAGATGAGAACAAGAAGCAGCATTATTATTTCATTCACTAGCTTTCAGGGCAGAGTCTTAATGATATAATGTTGTGCTACAAACATAATTAAGAACAGTAGAGAATTGGGTGTGATGTCCATGCCATTTATGGGTAGATTGATGGCCACAAAGCAGATGTTAGGAAGGACACATCTTGTCCAGCTGGAAGCTGAAATAATTCAGACGTCTTTTTTTTTGTTTTTTAAAGAATTTCTCTCTATTAAATAGTAAATTAACTTGATTCCAGAACAAGTTCAAACTTTCAGTAACACCCTCCGTCATGGTGGTTACGTCTGTCATGGGTATAACCTAACCGTAAAGCATCAAATGCAACAATAAATCCTCCTCCTACAGGACCACTGAGCTAACGCTCACCTGTTGACTTCCTGTAGGAAAGCATTTCTAAGCCCATTACTGAGACTGAGTTATCACTGTCCAGTTCTTTCTCTTCATGTTTGAGAAGCAATGCAAAAACCCATTGATCATTCTGATCTTCCTTTATCTCTAAGCCCTAGTGTTAATTCTTTTCAATATCTTTACCAAAGGGTTGACAAAATTAATTACTGTCCCTTAAAATCATTTGCCTCTCTCTGCACCTCCTTGTCAGCTCCCCCATCTCTACCTGCAGGTTCCAGGTAAACCGTGCCAGAAAGCTCAGAAAGGCTCCAGGGATGGACCAAGGGCTACGTCACGAGGTGGAGCCCTTCCTTACCGCTCCCCAGTCTGCTCTGCCATCCGCTCTGATGTGTTCGGTTTCCTGTTTAGTTCTGACTTGTCCACTACCTTGTCCCCGCTCCAGTCGGTGTTCTCATCCTCTTGGGACAGCCTCACATCTGACTGCCGCCTTGCCCTGTCACTCCTACTCTATCATCTCTGCCCTTCTTTTTTGCTTTCTGCCGACTTTCTGCTCTCACCCCTGATTCCAGCTGGCTTTCACATTCGCATTTCAGCACTGCAGTTCTCAATCCTTGCTCGTGTCTGTGGCCTGGCGCCGGCGTGGTGCCTGCCCTTCTCACATGCAGACCAAGCAAACCCGGATGTGACCCTGTGGCACCAGCTCTGACAGCAGTAATTCATGAGTCTCACCTGGGCGGGATCCACATCATTTAGCATAACTACAGACGTGCAGTGATAATCCAGGACCAGCCTCCAGAAGTCTTTGACTGTGTTTGGCAAAGGATGCTGGGTGACTATGAAAGCCGAAGGCTGTTTATAGCTCTGCAAACACAAAGCAGAAAGATCCAAATATACCCAGGAAAATGTTACGGAAGGAAGCTATTTTGTACACATGGAAGCTTGTGCTAAATAAGCCTATTTAGCAACATATTTAGCAACTGAACATATTTAGAATTGTATCGCTATCATCAGCACCAAAATAGACTAAATATGAACCTATCTGCAAAATAACAATAATAAAATATTCTCAGTTTGAAATCAAGGAAACTTAATAAATAGCTCATACATTTTTGGTATTTCTAGTAGAAGGGTATATCACCCCATACATAATTATTTTAATGGAGAATATTTAACTTTTCTTTAAAAATTAAGCATAATTAAAATAGTTCTACCTTCCCTAAAATCTGCTTGTCATTTGTATGGGCAACGGTGCTACCTATTTCTGCTGTAAAAGGATGCAGTTGTCCTTTACAGCTCTGGGGAACTTCAAACAAATTTCAGTTCAGTTTTACTGATACCACACCGATGGAATTCAAATTTCCACGTGAGCTCTGAAAATATTCATTCACTTTTTCCATCCATTGAAGAGCAAGTGTTCCTTCAGTTAGCAGTAAATAGGCTGACAGGACAGAATGAGTAGTGTACGATCTGTACTGACAGGCAATTTTCCCCTCATGTTAATTACTGCCAAAGTTAGCAGGAAAGGGGGCTAAAATACGCTGTAAACCACATCATCCCACCTCACTGCCTCAGTGACTTAATAGCTGTCTATTGCTCTCTGGCCAGCAGGTTAAATGTAAGTGCTCCTGGAGTAACTGGGACATGTTTCATTTATCAATACTTCCGGATGCGTTGTCTCTGAGAGACTAAGTACCTCAGCCCTGACACAAAAACATGCGGGATCTGAAATGCGTTTGGTTGAAAAGATAGTTTGTATCAAAAAAGAGAAAACGAGTAGGTGAGTAGAACAAGAGGGCCTGTCCCCAGGAGAGAACATAGCTCCCTGTCCCTGTGCAGACGGAGGGCTTACGTCCATCAGGGCGGCGTTGATGTAGTTGCTGCTCTCCCCGTCGATGGTGATAAGGAAGGGCAGGCAGCGGTCTGGGGGCAGGACGTCCATGCACCGGTTCTTCTCGTGGTTCTGCGGCAGAAGGGCTATGCTGCAGTCCTCCACACGGAGCGTCGGCGTCACCATGTTCAGGGTCTACACGACCAAAGACAGACACGAAGACGAGGCAGCTCGGCATTTGTCTCACGTTCAGACTTGAGAAGACCCAAGTTTCCTGCAGCTAACTACAAGACAGTCCCCTCGCCCCCACAGGCGCACGCGCGCGCGCACACACACACACACCCCATACAGAGGGGCTCGGCCATGCACGGGTACATTGTCATTTCTCTTTTCGCTCCCTGGATCTTGTCCACAGACTGTGTCCATCAGACATAAGGGCCAGAGACAGAGGCATAGGGGCCACATGGATCCCTACGATTAAGAGCCATCGAGTCTGTCTAGAGCTGGACATCTGGGGATTTGGAAGGTGAGAGGCTGGGGAAGAGTTTGGCCCTACAGCCAGGTACATTTAGACAAAGCTTGAACGTGAGGAATTCAATGAAGAAATACTGTCCAGAAAGTCTTCTTAATGCACATTTCTATGGCTGACTGTACCCATGGTTACACTGTGAACAAGGGGTTCAGGGTGTGTGGGGATACCTCGCTGTTTGCTTCCAAGGGGGAATAAACAGCCCTGTTAGCCTAGTGGTTCTCAGCTAGGCTCTCGCTCCCGCCCGGGGACATGGGGCAATGTCTGGGCACATTTTTGGTTGTCACAGCTGGAGGTGGGGTGATGGTGCTACTGGTGTCTAGTGGGCAGAGATCAGGGATGCTGCTAAATGCCCTAAAATGCGGGGCAGCCGCCCAAACAAGCAATTATGTGGCCCCAAACGTCAACAGTGCTGAGAAGCCCTGGGTTAGTTCAAGGGTCCAAGGGCTGACCTGGAGAACCTTCACGAGGAGCAAGATTACTGCCAACCCGCCTCTCCCTTTGGTATGACTTACCCGGAACTCCTCTTTAATCTGGCTGGAGTTTGTCTGAGGGTCCAGTTTGTTCATATCATAGTACAGAGACCTGACTTGGGAAGCAGGGACAGACGTGTCTCCACAGAGACAGGCTTCCAGGATCGCATCGTGGATGAACACGTACTGCTCCTGGTGAGGCAGATGGGACTAGTTAGTGAGAGAGACCAAGGTGCCAGGCTGGAGGAGGGGGGAAGACACAGCAGCGGTCTAACCCCACAGGGTCCAGATACGGGAACATGGCTATGGCACACAATGCGTTCCTGACAGAAAAGAGGCCTGAGACGCTGAGCACCAGGAGACTGGGTATTCCAGTGTCAGGAAGCCGCTTCCTAACGGCACAGCTGGGCAAGTCACCTGGCTGGCAACGTGCGGTGGTACAAAGAGGGAGGGACAAACGGGCTCAGAGCCGCGGTATTTTACTGCCTGACTAGACACAAGCAGGCACTGATAAACATCAGAGCCAGCACTGTAACTCGATAATGTCCCGAGCACTCAGAATCACTCAGTTTAAAACATTAATTAATGTGATAATTACAGAAGCCCTTACAGGCACTCTCTAGCTTACGAAGGAGATCCGTTCCTAACTGTGCCTTTAAGTCGAATTTGTAGGTAACTCGGAACAGGCATACGGCTCTCAGCCTGACTTGAGCGCAAGAAAAGCTCAAAGCCTTTTTTAAGAGCTGCACATACAGCAAGCGAAGATGATCGTGATGAAGCATTTGTGTTTGAGTAGGGACTGGTTCAGTCTTTTCAAAGTGAGGGCAAATTTCCATAACATTAAAGGGCAAGTACTAGTCGGCCGTAAGTTGGATGTTCATAACATGGGGACTGCCTGCATGTGTCCATAGAACTCTTGTAGTACGTTAAATAAACCCACAGTTTGAAAACGGGTCCTCTCATTCTGAATTGGCACTGACTTGCCCTACAACTAATTACTACAGTTTTACCATATTGATTATAACTCTTTCATTACACTAGATGTAAAAAAGTCTCTTGTTACTTTTTAATTTCTATAAATAACTATAACTCTTAAGTCTCAAAAACAGCCACTTCTATACAACACCACCTTAAATAAGAGGACCCAGTGAGGAAATGGATGGGGCAACATTTGATCTACTGTAAAGTACAAATTAGAAATAAATTATCATTATTATCTTTAAAACAAAATATTCTCATTCCAAAGAAAAGAGACTGAGAGCAGCACTGACAGTTTCTACTCTTTCTTTATGTCTGTTAAAAAAAAAAAAAAAAGAAGAAATCAGGTTTCCCAGTGGCTTTTGTGAACTTTAATGCACAATCTAATAAGGTTCCTCATTCTCCTTCATGAATCATTTTGCAGGGGGTAGGTGTAATCCCTACTAAAAGTTATCAATTATTAGTAAAAACAGGAATTTCCTAGGAGCAGAACCTAACACTATTCCTCAACAACTTAAATTCCTGATACCCCTTGAATTCTAGCGGACAGAGTTACTAGGTGGCATATAGCACTTTTACACATCAGGACAGCCCCACTGTGCCAGCAACAGACAGGAGCTTTAGAGGCAGTAGGCTACTGTTCTTGCCAGCACCCCTGAAGAAGAACAAATATACAGGGGTTACCCTACAGCCACCTGGCAGAGCCTGGCTGTTCTCAGGAGTGGCCTTACTCTGGTTACCAGCTAGTTAAGATAAAATAATAATAATGTAGACACTATGATCTGGTCCCATGAATCAGATGCAGGGAGCAAATTTAGGCCTAGGGCTGCAGACAGTGTTACTTGGAAAACTCCTGGCCTTTTTGTTTGTTTATGAAAAGAAAAATGAAAGGAAGGGAGGAAGGAAGGACAGCAGGAAACAGGGATTTGCCAGGTGTATCATCTTTCCTTCTAGGGAGTTTTGCAGAGATAACTGCCTGGATTTCTTTCCTCTTGGTTCTGGGATGGGGACGGGGAGAGACACTGGGGAGCAGAGCAGAGTACCTCCGTCTGCACCATGTTCACCCTCCGTGAACGCAGCTCCCTGACGCAGTTATAGATGTCCACCACCCCTTCTCTTTCCGCCATGTCCAGCATGATGTCAATGACGATGAAACAGCCAGTCCGCCCTGCGCCAGCACTGAAGGACAAGAGGGTCTGTCAGTGGAAGGAACAGGGACCACTGTGCTGCTTCTTAACAAAACATTTTATTGAGGTGAAATTCAATAACACAAAATTAACCATTTAATGTGTACGACTCAGTGACAGCGCATTCACAATGCTGAGTAACCACCCCTCTATCTAGTTCCAGACATTTTCCTCACCCCCAAAGGAGACCCTGTGCCCATTAGCCACTGTGCTTCTCGTAAGAGGCCCTGGACACTCTGCTTACCTGCAGTGCACCACCAGTGGGCCTGCATTGGGCGGGCTCTTGGACTTGACCTGCCGGACGAACCCCAGCAGCCCTGTAGCGTGGTACGGGACCCCATGATCGGGCCAGCCAGTGAAGTGGAACTGTCTGATCTCCCGGATTTCATGAATGCCTCTCTGCCCATGACCACCAGCCACACAAGGAGGGGGACAAAGGAAAAGAGACAATAAGTAAGAACAACCAGGGCAGTGCAAAGCACCCCTACACTGTAAGCCTGGGGCTGGAAAACTCTGCACTGCCGGGGAAGACGGTCGTTTTTAGGTTCAATACACAATTAGAAAGCCGTAAGACTTAGGGAGACGTTCATGGGTGTGAAAGGGGAGGTGATGCTTGGGTAAAAAGCTAATTTACACGCGCAATTCCAGCAAACGGACGGATCTCTTTCATTCTTTGAAGTTCCCTTCTAAAACGTAGAACATGTAAAAAGTTTGTGTGTCCCTTAGAGCCTATGGAGCGCTGTAAGGTGAGGCACAGAACAGGGACCTAAAGGAACTGAAGGATATTAGCTACTGAAATGCATGACCCTTGAGTTCTGGGTCTTTCGTGTTCTGGAATCTCTTTGTACAGGGCCTCCAACAAAACAGGGACAGATTAGCCAATAAGCAAGGTATGCATGGGCTTACTTGTGCTTACTTACTCATCTGTACTGCATAATTTCACCTGTTTTCATCACAGCAAAGACGTGCTGAAACCCATGTGAAACTGTGCACTGCAGATGAGTAAGAAAGCACAAGTAAGCCCGTGTGTACCTTGCTTACTGGTCAACTGGCCCCTGAGGGGCACCCGTGGTGGGTGCTCAGAAATGTTGGCTATATGAATGAAGAGGGCTACTTCCCAGCTAGATACCTCAGGGAACTCATTTTCAGTGGCAACTCAGTTAGTTAGGTTTCTCCTGTAATTCAGGTAAACACTGAGCCCATTCATTCAACCATCAACAACTGGGGTGACTACAGGGCACGGCCTTCTGTCTGCAAACGGATGTCAGCTTGTGGAAAACAGGCAATGTGTACCATGGAAATCATAGGGTGTATCTGCTGGAATTCAATGTTAGATCAGTGAATTGGAGAGAGTCGCCTGGCCGTTGAACTGAAGGGAAGGCAAAAAGAATGATAACTTCAGGTTTTTCAGAATAATTAGGTTGATTTATATACCCAATTTTTTTTCTAGCTCTGAGTCTACATATCAAGACTGTGTTTTAAAGCAAAGGATTTCTTTGAATGCAAAAATGACTTCCAGAATCAAGGCTAGTGTACTTTGGGGACCAGATTTGACTTCCTTTCCTTATTCAAGGAGTGTTTTACCAGATACCATCTTTGTGTAAGGCCCTAGGTTTGGGGTTATATACTGTAAAATTGAACACCCACTAACCTTACCATGTTCACCATAAGTCATTATTCACATACATCAGTGAGAAGAGAAGAAATTCAGAATTTTTATGTGCTTTGAAACACTAGCAGAGGCAAACAATCACAGAGTTTAAGGTAAGATTTGTGTGCTATCAATGTGGTAGTACGTGTTAGTTTAATAGCCCAAAAATGCTGAGGCTTTATTTCTCTGGGATGCTATTCTTTCATGGAGTTTAAGTACTAAGGAATTATGCAGTCAGAAAGTTACAAACGAAAATCAACATTGTCGTCTGCTAAATATGCTCTGTGATTACAGAGTAATACTACTCGGTGGTTGGAGCCCAAATTTCTTGTTGCTGAAACCATGGAAACATTTGGTCATTTCCACCTCTCCATCAGAGGACATATGGTTGGCCATGAACACCTCCAAGCCTCTAGAGGGCTCTCCCCAGGGTCTCTGTATGGTGACTGTTCAGGGATGCTCCCAATTTGGTAACAAGCATCCCACCAACTGGGAAAGCTTACTTGGAATATATCTATTTTTTCCAAAGGGGACACTACTCCCCTGTCGTGTTTTTGCTTTGCTTCATTTTGTTTGCAACATGTCCCTTTCTGGCTTTGCTAGATTTCAGCTCCACCATCCCCAAGTCTTGAACCCCATCCATCATGAGATGGGCCCCTAGCTGATTTCTCTAAGACTTATTTTCTTAGCAAGGTGAATGTCAGTTTCCGATATCCAGAAAACGTGTTTCTCAAATAACCACCCCCCTCCAGTGTGTTCATGATTTACAAGATTAGCAAAACAAATTGTTCCTGAGCCAACTCCAATTCTTGTTCATTAACATGGTTTCTCCTTTTGCTCTTCTGTAATACATTTGGGGAAGAAAATCATAAGATGTGATCAGTGGCCACAAACCAAATACTTCCCAATTGGTATCAATGATATTTTGTCTATATTTTTTATTTTAAATTATAGCAAGTATTAATGATACATAAAAAGTGATAGTCACCCACTTTTCCATGTAATATAGCAGGAAAGAAGAGCCCAAGATGTACAATAGTGCCTAGCACAGAGTGGGCACTTAATCAGTATTTGTAAAGGGAATGAATCATGCTCCAAATGTCCTGTCTTTGAGGCAGTAGGACCACCGGCCCCTCTGAGCCCCAGGCGTTTCCCGGGCAGAGAGAATTCAGTGCCCATTGTCAGCTCCCTTCCTGCCCATTAGAGAAGAGGGACAGGCTCAGCAGAGAGCCTTGATCCACAGAGACCTGGGAACCGTCCTCCTCCAGATGTGACGGGCACCGTATGCTGTCACAATGTTGTTTAGCTTTGAGTCATCAGATATGTGGGAAGGGAAAGATGACAATCAGATGCAAAACAGGAATCCATCAGTTTTTCAAGCTGTAATGCATGCGTTTGTTTTGAAGAGTAAAGCACAAATCCGTTTTTTCACCTTTAGGTCCCCCACTGGAACATACTCTCAAAATAGAATCAGAATTGCAGGAATCTCAATTTTTTTCTTTCTTTTTCTTTCTCCTCTAATGAGAAAGTTTGAAGCCTATTTGAAGAGCTCCATAAGAGTACTAATGATTTGTTTTTCTTAAAGATTCCAATTGCCCGGTTAGAAAATTACTAACATGTCATTTTGATTTCCCCAAATGTATTAACAAGCTCCTCTTCCTCTCCTTCCTTCCCCCACCTCTTCACGGCTCGTTTAATGACTGAAATAACGGGGTATTCCAGACACATTTCTGTGCCGCTGGGGATGTGTGCGAGTACAGTAAGAGGTTAAAAAAAGAGCAAAGAAACAAACAAACCCTTCCTTTCGCAACAGACATGCATTTCCAGCTTATTAGAGAGCTGACTATTGTTCAAAGAACTCTGTGTTTAAGTGATGGCCTTTGGAGGAATTTTTTTTTAAAGAAAAAACACTGAGGGTCTTTTATCGCTATCTATTTTAATGCAGTTATTCATGAGTGCTCTTGCCAAGAGCCACACAAAAATCCTCCATGAGTTTTTTTTTT
Source organism: Trichechus manatus latirostris (assembly GCF_000243295.1). Taxonomy (NCBI): domain Eukaryota; kingdom Metazoa; phylum Chordata; class Mammalia; order Sirenia; family Trichechidae; genus Trichechus; species Trichechus manatus. The sequence continues at coordinate 1,918,036 of NW_004444082.1, read as the reverse complement.
TTTTCCCAACCCTGCCTCAGAAGGAAAAAAGTGACATCAAAGCATGAGGCTCAGAACTTGAAGACTTGAGTCCCCAGAACCCCACATTCTTTGAAGTTTCCACGCCTCCTGCCTGCTTCTTTAAAAAGACAGGCCAAGAAAAAAATGCTAAATAGTATGAGAAACAGATTAAAATAAACCAAAGTCTTTGTGATTCTATGACAAATATGGATTTGCCAAGTAGGTAGTTCAAAAAATCAGGGCAAATCACCCAATGAGCAGATACTGCAATTTCCTTGACTTCCTAAAACTGCTCTTGTTAACCCCAAAGTGCATTTAGATGCAATGAGGATACAGGGTAGAGAGGAAGGCCCAGCGCCCAGCGCCCAGCAGTCCACTATGAGCCAGGAACTCCAAAGGGACCTGCTACTGTTGAAGGGGGCAGGTCTTCCTTGTTCCATGACAGAATGGCTATGTCCAGGGCTGATGTGCAGCACTCAGCTCTGCAGAGTCAGCTCTTGACATGAAGTCTGTAGACCTCAGAGACAAAAGCGGGTGTCCCCTTCATCACAGGCAAGATGAGGACTGAAGGCAGAGTGCTCAGCCACACCACCTCCACTGTCTCAACAGCCTACCTGTGATACTTTCCTGGCTGGACTGCGTTTTGCTTCACTTCCGGCCCCTCCCTATGTCAGCAGAAAGGGGGGAATAAGGAAATTCCCTTCATGCCCTACAGTGCTTCCCAGAGAAGGAGCCCAGCCATGCGTGTGGGGTGAGGCCGAGTAGAGCCCCCACACAGCACGCCCCGACTCCACACCAACAACTGCACAAGACTAAACTCAGATGGGAGTGAGCATGGCTGAACGTGTTGTTCATGTTAGAGTTTCCCATGTCTCACAGCCAATCAGCCAGCTGTGCTTCCAGGCAGGTCACTTCTTCCTGGAAAACCCACCAGTCCATGTTACACTGTAGGCTTGAGAAGTCTCAAGGAAGTAGAGGGGTCCCAGGAGGAGTTGGGCCCTGTTTCTCAACACTTGTACTAACCCACTAACGGGAAACCCATATGAACATACAACACGAAGGAAATTTATCAAACTATCTGTGAACAAAGAGAAACACATGGATAGAACAAAAAGGGTAACAGACAAATTGACATTATTTTTTGGTTTAGTAGCAAATTATAGAATCTTATGAAATGGGAATGACTTGTTAAGATGGAACTGAGCTCTTATAGGCCCTGAGGACAAGATGCAGTCTTGAGAAATGACTAGCTAGAGCTTACCTGCATTCAGGTGTGAGCACGTATAAGTTACCCTAGCTACATTACCAAGGCTAGTATAGTAGCACTGACATCTAACCAGAGCTTTTAGAAGCAGTATGAAAACGTACCTTTTCAACAGCAAATGTTCTTATCACATATTCTGCAAGGAGCTCTGTTTCTATCAGGGTCACTTTAATGTCTTTATAGATCTCTGTGTCATCCGGCCAGTACTTGCAGCATTTGACCTTGAGAAAACAACAAAGGACATGAAAGGTTTAGGGTTTTTTTCTGAAGCTCCCCCAGTGATGGGTCACTAGGATTTATAGGATAAAATCTGCACACACAAAAAAACGTAAGCTGTAAACTCAAGAGCAAGGTCTATTTTGGGGGGTAGGTCACTTATACCTTTTTTCTCTCCCAGAAGAAAACAAAATTTGAGTTATGGTAGGGGTAAACCTAGGAACATCGTCTGAAATCAAGACAAATTGTATTTATATATGCCAGTTACAGGAACCATTCATTTCCTGTGTACCTCTATTCAGGGGATGGCCTGGAAAAATGAACTATAAAAGGTAGTTGGCAATATTGTAGCTCCTCTGAATTTTAGGCATCTGCTATTTCAGAAATCGACTGACAATCTTTGAGGAGGGGTGAGCAGGACATCAGAGCCAAAGTAAAGAGTTTCTTTTTTTTTCTGAAGACAGAAGTGGCTATGTGGTTTTCCCAAGTGAGGACTGCAGATTGATTTTAATCTGAGTAAATTCAGTATATAAAACTGGATAAAATATGAACAGTCTCTTCACATTATCTGAAATCTCTAAGGATTTTTCAGGGGAAGCAGCTTGTTTGACTTGACCCTTCCTGGCAAACTGCTGGGAGAAGGGAACGGCTGGAGCACCTGGGCGGGGACCTGTGGCCATACCCCAAGACTATGTCCACAGCCTCTTCCAATCACTCTCTTCTCAATTCCTGGCAGTTCCCGCCATTCCCATAGTTGCCCCTCCATGGATGAATTTCTACGCTGGCCCTATTTCTAACTTCTTTTGTAAGCATCTTTCCTTGAATGCCCTGGAATCACCTGAAACGCAATACGTCCCGAAGAGAATTCTTTGACCAGCATCCTGACTTCCTATGTTAATGGCACTACAATTTTCCCAGCTTGTTGTTGTTGGTGGTGGTCTTCAAATCCGCCCGACTCATGGCGAGCGACCCCATGCACACACTGAACGAAACGCTGGTGGTCCTTCGCCATCCCCATGACAGGTTGTGGACTGGATCACATTGTGATCCACAGGACTTTCACTGGCTGACTTTTGGAAGTAGATAATCAGGCAAAAACTTGATGGTTCCTTCTCAAATCCAACCAGTCTCCAAGTCTAACTAAGAGTGTCTTTGAAATATCTCTGAAATACGTTTTCCAACTTTTTATTCCCTTGGCCACAATCTTAGTTCAGGCCCTGGTGACATATTCTTTTTTTAAACAACAATATTTTATTACGTTTTTGGTGAAGGTTTACATAGCAGTTTAGGTTCCCATTCAACAATTTCTACACAAGTTGTTCAGTGACACTGGTTACATTCTTCACAATGCATGAACATTGTCATTATTTCTGTTCTGGTTGTTTCATTTCCATTAATCTAGTTTCCCTGCCCCCTTACACTGTCACCTTTGTTTTAAAGTAAATGTTGACTGTTTGGTCTCATATGGGTGATTTTCTAAAGGAGCACAGTACTTATGGGTGATATTCATTATTTTTTAAGCCAATTTGTTATTTAGCTACAAGGTGATCTCAGAGGTTAGTTTTAGTTCAAGGTGTGAAGAGTATCTAAGGGCAATAGTCTTGGGGAGTCCTCCAGTCTCAACTAGTCCAATAGATCTGTTTTTATGTTATTTATTTTATTTTTTTTTAGAAATTTGAAGTTCTGTTCCACATTTTTCTCCCATTCTATCAGGCTCCACTACTGTGGCCCTGATTAGAACATTTGGTAGTAGTAGCTGGGCACCATCTAGTTGTTCTAGTCTCAGAGTAGATGAGGCCGAAGTTCATGTAGACTCTTTGTCCTGTAGACCAGTTTCTTCTTTGAGTCTTTGGTTTCCCTTTCTTTTTTGCTCCGGATGAGTGGAGACCAATAGTTGTATCTTAAATGGCCACTTGCAAGCTTTTAAGACCACAGAAACTACTCACCAAACTATGAGGTAGAACATAACTTTATGAACTATATTATTCCAGTTGACTGAGATGTCCCATGAGCCTATGGTCCTAATCCTTCAAACCCAGATATACAACCTCATGAGGTGTTTGCTGATGTCTGAGAAGTACCCGTAACTGTGCCCCCATGTGCTTTATTACACGTATGAATATCTGTGCATACAGTCACATAGATGCATATACATTCTGGTTACTTCTTGCACAGGCATTCTAAATGTATCAATACCAAAAAAACTTTCAAAAATGTAATCCCAATGGCATTTACTTCCTCTGCTCAAGAATCTTCTATTTCCAACTACTGCCCATGAAATTACATAGAAATTTTCAGGCTGGTACGTAAGGACTGGAAACCCTGGTGGTATAGTGGTTCAGAGCTATGGCTGCTAACCAAAAGGCCGGTAGTTCAAATCCACTGGGAAACCCTGTGGGGTGGTTCTACAAGGTTGCTATGAGTTGGAATTGACTCAACGGCAATGGGTTTGGTTTTCTGGTTTTATGCAAGGACTTTCACTTGGTCACAATAAGTATCTTCAGCCTTATCTTTCCCTACTGTCCTTTATACATGCATACATTTTATGTTCAGGAACAAGTGGTTTGCCCCAATCCCCATGATCCAAATTCTTCTTCTTGCCATTCCTTCTGTTTAGAATGTTTTCCTCCCATCCATATCTTCTCGGCTGAAAATTTTATCCATTCTTCAAGTATATCTCAAATGTCACACCCCTCTAAAGTTTATTCCATTCCTGTGGACTCTCTTTTTGATCCCCTGATAAAATGGGCTTATTCTGCTAGTGTGACACACTTCTTAAAATGCTTGATATTGTTGTTTATTGTCTAGCTGCATTACCTGCCAGGATGTAAAGGGCTCTGCTTTACAGGTAATTTCTAGCACCTTATTTCTAGTGCCTGGGTGGCACAAATGGTTTGTGCTTAACTCACCAAAGGTTGGCAGTTCACAGACAAGGATGCCCTTTATCACCACTCTTATTCAACACTGTGCTGGAGGTCCTAGCCAGAGCAATTAGGCTAGAAAAAGAAATAAAGGGCATCCAAATTGGTAGGGAAGAAGTCAAAGTATCTCT